>NW_025385309.1:0-7756 GCF_016433145.1 Gracilinanus agilis
ATATATATATGGTATGGTCCTAAGGCTCTTTACTATCCTGGTTGACTTCTTTTGGCAACCTCTTTTTTTAAAGACAAGTAAAAAAAGAAAACTTTTTTTTCTTTTTTTCTCTAAAACAGCTTCTCATCCCTTCAACTGTGCCCGCCACAGATTTTTCTACCACAGAGACATCTTTGAGTTTCAGCTCCTCGGGTGACACTCAGCTTTCTCACAATCAAATATCATCATTTTTATTCACTAAACCATTTGGTGCTGAAGGCCAGATGATGGAAGTTGTAGAAAGATACCAGGGGAAATCACATTGAATCAATGCCAGGAAAATCAATACTAGTGAAAGCAAAGGATTTAAATATTTTTCAGACCTTACCAATAAAGAACCTACCACATTAAGGACTTCCATATGCCACCTAAGATTCTGACTCAAAGTCCCTGAAGAGATTTTGGAGAGTGGCATTTGACTTGGGATTCTATTGGGGTTCATGGGGGGCTGGTACAGGGTTTTATCTTTGAGACTAAAAGCAGTATTTGTTGGGCAGAAAGGCCTCCTTGATCTCAATATTTAGCTCACATTCTAGTTGGTTTGTATTCAGATCCAAGTATGAAGCAGGCCTTGATCTTCATTCATTATTCAAGGGGAAAAAAGGATACAATTAGCCTGGAGTTGGTTTCCAGACCTAAACACACCCTTTTACGTCAGCACAGAGAAGATTCTCTTCTCCCTAAAACAGTTTTGAGGATTGGGCAAATCTTGAACAGCAAATCAATATAGCCCAGCCTTCCTTGACACCAGGCTTAAAGGGGGCTTTGCCTGGCCCTCAATAAATAGTGTAAGACTGCCTCTGTGGAGCAAATATTTGCTGAAAGAAATCCATTTTGCTTTGTAAGTCATCGATTTGAAAAGGCTTTAGGTGTTAATGGGGAGAAAGCCAATTAAATGTCAATAACTTTAAATCAGCAGAGAGACAGGAGAGAGAGAGATTGAGAGAGAGAGAGAGGAAAGAGAAAGGGAGAGAGAGAGGAAAGAGAAAGGGAGAGAGAGAGAGAGAGAGAGAGAGAGAGAGAGAGAGAGAGAGGAAAGAGAAAGAGAGAGAGAGAGAGAGAAAAGCAAGGGGAGAAAAAAGAGATAGGGAGAGAGAAGAGAGAGACAGAGAGGCAGAGAGAGGCAGAGAAGAGGGAAGGATACAGAGACAGACAGATATATATGTATATCTATATTTAACATAGATATAGATATAGATATAGACATATATATATAGAGAGAGAGACAGACAGACAGACAGACAGACAGACAGAGACAGACAGAGACAGAGACAGAAGAGAGGGAGGCAAGGGGGCATCTGGGTGGCTCAGTGGATTGAGAGCCAGGCCTAGAGCCAGGAGGTCCTAGGTTCAAATTTGATCTCAGACGCATCTTAGTTGTGTGACCCTGGGCAAGTCACTTAATCCACATTGCCTAGTCCTGACCACTCTTCTGCATTGGAGCCAATACACAGTATTAACTCCAAGGTGGAAGGTGAGGGTTAAGAAAAAAAAGAAGAGGAAAGGGAGACAGAGACAGAGGGAGACAGAGAAGAGATAGAGAGGAGGGAGAGATGTAGGGAGAGACAGACAGAGACAGGAACAGAGATGGAGACAGGAATAGAGACGGAGACAGAGACAGAGAAGATGAAGACAGAGACAAAGGAAGACAAAGAAGAGAGAGAGAGGAGGGAGAGATGGAGGGAGAGAGACAGAGACAGAGACAGAGATAGAGAGAGACAGAGAGTTAAAATGAAAAGAAAATAACTTAACGAATCAGCCTAGAACATAGAATTTAAGTAGTTGGAAGAGATCTTGGAATTGAGAATGTTAGAAAGCAATATCGAAGTTACAAAGAACTTTAGAGGGAACTTTGCGGAACCCCCAGGTTTTACATCTGAAAACACAGAAATGTGTGTGGAATGAAAGGACCCAACACAGGGAGTCATCACTGATCTGTGCTCTTCACCCAAGGCCCAGAACGGAGGAGGTACTACTTGGTGGTTCCGTTCACTGACTGGAATGTTAGTCCCTCTGTTGTGTCCCCAGGAGCACCTCCTCCCCTGGGACTCCCTTCCACAGCACTTGATACCTTGATGAGCCACCAATGAAAACACTTAGCAGGATCCACTACACAGAGCATGGAGCATTTATTGACCGAGGGAGTCTCTCATGGGAACTTTGCAAAAAAAGCAAAGAAATCACGTCTTCCCCAAGAAGAAATGAGGCCATTAGACAGAGGAAGTGGATGCCAGTCATGCAAGTGGGTACTTCAACTTTAGAAGTGGGGGGAGGCTAACGGCACCAGGGGCTTCTCAAAGGCAAGCTCAAGAGTGAGGGGCAGAGATCAAAGTCAGTAAAAGATAATAAAGCAATCAGGATCCTAGCAGGCGGCAGAGTCCAAAGAAAACCCAGTGCCCTGCAGCACCCAGAAGGACATGCTTCAGAGCCCTGGTACACAAAGAAATAAAATATTATCAAAACTAAACTGTCAGGGACATCCAAGTTTGAAAACTGTTCCTAGACATTTACTAGGTGGAAAAGTCTTTTAGGCTTAGTTTATCTCACTTTCCTCAATTGAAAAATGGGAAAGTAATGAGCATCTACTTTGAATCTATTGGTGTAAGGATCAAATTAGATCACATTTATAAAGGGCTTAATCTGGTGCCAGCAATAGTATATTCTGTATAAATGCTTATTCCTTCCCCTTCCCTTCTCTACTTTCCTATTACCTGTGTGATCTAGGGAAACACATTTAATCTCTCTGAGTCTCAGTTTCCCCTTCTGTAAAATGAAATCATTGACCTCTAAAGTTCTCTTTTCATCTGGATCCATCAGCCTATGAACTCTACCCTGAGTAAGTAAGGGATGTCGTCACTGGCCTAGCGAATGGTCACTTCATTCTGTGTCTAAGCCTTCGTTCTCACCAAACTGACCTTCATCTAAGAAATGACTGTAGAATCATCCAGTTGGCTTAGTGGTTAAATAGCCAGTCCTAGAAATGAGAGGTCCTGGGTTCAAATGTGACCTCAGATACTTCCTAACTGTGTGACCCTAAGCAAGTCCCTTAACCCCCATTGTCTAGCCCTTATTTCTACAGTATTGATTCTAAAATAGAACGTAGAGGTTTTTAATGTATTTTTTTAAGTCAGGTTCCAGAGAGGGAATTGCACAACCTTGTTCTTGATCTTGGAGAATCAGAAACTCACTTTGCAAGGTAGAGATTTTACCAAGCAAAAAATGAGAGTATTTGGTGTCGATCACTCAACATTGACCTCCTAGAATTCCATGGCAGGGGAAGGCAAACATTCATTTATTTTCAAAACTCCTCCACCGTGTCCCACTGTTTGATCATTAGAAAGCATGAGCCAACACATATAGAGTACAATAATATTGGGGAAAAATTCACATTTGAAATATCACTGGATCCCCACTACTTGGTATTTACTATGAAAACATTGTAAGCCCTCTTGAAGGTAAGGACGATTTTCCTTTTTGAATCTCCTAGTACCTGGCTCCACGTCTGGCATAGACTAGATCAGTGATTCCCAAAGTGGGCGCCACCGCCCCCTGGTGGGTGCTGCAGCAATCCAGGGGAGCAGTGATGGCCACAGGTACATTCATCTTTCCTATTAATTTCTATTAAAATTAAAAAATTAATTTCCAGGGGACTAAGTAATATTTTTTCTGGAAAGGGGGCGGGAGGCCAAAAAAGTTTGGGAACCACTGGACTAGAAGCTTAGAAAATGTAAGTTCAGTGGAAATGCTTTGATCAGTCTTCATGAGAGTCAGATTAGAACTTTTTTTTCCCAATTTTATAGAAAGGGAAACTGAGACTCAGCGGGTCAAGTGACTTATCCAAGTTCCTATTGCTACGGTCCAGCCTTCCAGGGCCCAGGCCACTGAGCCCATTTCCACCACTCCCCGCTGCCACCCGGGCGTCATTGGCACTGATTTACTCACGGCAGGTAACGGACCTGAATTGTGGATGCTTGTTTCCAAGCATCCATCAAATCCCACTTCTGGAATCAGCCATATCTGGGCGAGATGCACGTGTTGTGACACAATCCAATAAAAAATAAATGAAGGAAATGACTTTATTTCTGACTTCATCCATCTCTTATTTGAACAGCGAATATACTAGTTAAAGTTTATACAGAGCCTGTCAGAAAACTCATTCTCCTGTGAAATATGCTTATGGTTAGCTTTCATGGGAAGCATTCCTGCGCATTTTCAGCAGGTTTGGGGAGTCGGAGAGGAGTGAGACAGAGAGAGAGACAGAGTTAGAGACAGGGAGAAAAAGAGAGAGGAGAGAGAAAAAGGAGGAAAGAGGAGGAGAGGGAGAGAAGGAAGAAAAAAAAAAGGAAGACAGAGGGTGTGGGAAAAGGGAATGCCTTTTCAAGGACTGTTTCATGGAATCCCAGAGCCTCAACCATGAAAAGGACTCCCAGTGGAAATCTAGTCCAACTGATAATTGACCAAAATCATGCTCTCCTCTCCACATCCCCAAGTGGTCCAACCTTTGCCTGAAAGCTTATAAGGAAGGTGGGTGCCTCCTCTCATCTCTTCAGGGGAGCCCATTTCACTTTGAGAGAGTTCTAATCACTAGAAATTACATCCGCACACGGACCCTCTATTTTTCTCCATCCACCTTCCAACCCTTGCGGCCAATTCTGCCCTCTGAGGCCAAGTAGAGCTTGGCAAAGTCTTAGGAGTCTTGTCCAATATCTTCTTTGGTGGAGAGAGGCTCTGCGGTGCCATACTGGGGACATCATTTATAGCTAATAAAAACTAGGTCCTGAGGTTATTTCAAAGTTTAGAAAAACTTCTACCCAAAAAAGGCCTGGAGGAGCACTCTGAATTTGGGTCGTTCGGGCTCAGATTGCCATAGGACAACTGCCGGAGAGGAGCCCAATAGCAGAACTGGACCAACCCGTCTTGACTTTTCATTTCGAAAAAGTTTAATATCAGTGAAGAGTCAGATGGATTCAATAGAATGGATTCCTCAACCCCTTCCCCACCACCAGGAGACTCGTGTTTGTTTTCATACCTCTCTCTCCATTTTTTTTCTCCTTCTCTCCGATCTGTCTCTCTTTGTCTGACTCTCCACCTTCCTCCGTCTCTCTGTTCCCGTCTCCCTGTTGCTGTCTCTGTCTCTCTATCTCTCTCTCCCTTCCCTATTCAGTGAGCATTGACTAAGTGCTTCCTATATGTCAGACACGGTGGCTACAAAGCGGAGGGGGGGGGGCACAAAGAAAAGCCCAACAATGGTTCCTGCCCTCAAGGAGCTCCCAGTTTAACTGAGGAGACCACAAGCAAACAGCCATGAACAAACAAGACAAAAACAGGAGAAACTGGGCATAATGATCACAGGGATGTGCTGGCATTAAGGGGAAATAGAGAAAGACTTCTTGTGAGGCAGAGACTGAGAAGCTGAGCCCAGAAGGAAGCCAGGGAAGGTGGGAGGCAGAGATGAGGAGGGAAAATCACTCCAGGGAAAATATTTGGAATCTAGAAATGGAGGGTCTGGTGGGGCAGATCAGCAAGGAAGTCAGTGCCATTGTGGAGAGGAATAAAGGTGTCAGGTTTAAAATAAGAAATTAATATAATCAATATAATGAAATATAAATAATATAAAATGACAGATAAAATAAGGAATCAGGGGAATGAATTTTGAAAAGTCTGGAGAGATGGGAAGGTATCAGGTGATGAAGCAATTTTAAAGTCAGGAGACATGGCTGCTAGGTAGCATAGTGGATAGAATGCCTGGTTTTGATTTGGGAGGATCTGGGTTCAAATCTAGCCTCAGATACTTCCTAGCTATGTGACCCTGGGCAAGATACATGAGCCCATTTGTCTAATATTTACTGCCCTTCTGTCAGAAGGAAGAGGCTTATCAAAAAAAAAATAAATAAAGTCAGGGCACTTTCCATTTGATCTGGAAGTTAATAGGGAACGACTGGAGTTCCTTAAAAGGAAAGAAAGAAACAAGAATTTGTCAGGTACCTCCTATGTGCCAGGCATTGTGCTAAGACCCTACAGATATTATCTAATTTGGTCCTCACTACAACTCTGAAAGAAAGGTGCTATTATTTTCTCTATTTTCATTAAGAAAACTAAGGTATGGTAAATATAAGTCAAATGACTTGTCCAGGATAATATAGTTAGTAAATATCTGAAGCCTTATTTGAGCTCAGGTCCTCCTGATTGTGTGTCCAGTCTTCTATCTATCATGCCTCCTGGGAAGACTTGGTCAGAATTATGCTTTTTTTTTTTTTTTCTCAGAAGAAAGTATTGAACTTTGAATCAGGAAGATCTGAGTTCAAATCCTATCTCAGTCACTAGCTGTGATGTCCCTGGAGAGTCACTTAACTCCTCTGTTCCTCAGTTTCCTCATCTGTACGATATAAAGGTTGGGCTTGATGACATCTAATGTCTCATCCATGAATCTCTGATTCTGTGGTCCTGCATAGTGACCCTCCAGCACATTGCCTGCCCTCTTCCCCCATCAGTGCTTCAAAATAATATTTCACTGATTCTACGTCTGACCCTTCATTTGTACTAGTTAGAGGTTTTCTAGGGTTGGGCTTTGATTCAGGTGATCATTTAGCAGAGAAAAGCAAGTGAAGTTCCTCAAAGTCCCAATTCACAGGCTCTTCACTTAAAGACAGCAGAAGGGCTTAAAAGCCCACCTGCCTGAAAATTCCTTCCCTGCAGGACACAGGACTTGGCATGATTGTGGTAAGTGGAGTCTTCTTTTCTTCCCTTAAAAGGATTAAGCACAGGTTCCCCTTGAAGGCACCAGAGTCTAGAGATGATGCTTCTATCCCTCCTGGGCAGAGTCCCATCAGCAAATTCATGATGGATCTATGATTTTGTCAGCAAAGAGAACTCTCAGTGTGGGAACAACTGCCCCATCCTTTCCCCAGGCAGACTGCCATCTCTCTGTCTATGACTTCTTTAAGGAGAGGAATTCTGAAGTCTTCCTTGAAGACCATAAATGTTAAGTGACTTGGCTAGGGTCACGTAGCTATTGCGTGTCACAGGCAGGATCTCAACAAAGACACTCTTGACTTTCCACCCATAACTCTTCACCAAACCAACCTTCAATCATCGTGCTTTAAATTGGTTACAAATTAGTTTGGTTGAGATGGGAGGGATCCAAATAATTTAAAAAATATATCTCTGGTGATATAAATCTGTACATGGTCCATAAGAAGAAGTTCAAGAGCACCCCAAATTTTGAGAGGCCACAATGAGTCTGTAGGGCATTCTTATCACTAGAAAGGAATGACTAATCATTATAACATTTTATATAAATATATAATGTAAATACATAATAAATAATATAAATATATTCTATAAATATAGCTTACATTATATAATGTATAATAATATGACATTATATATCTAATATATTAATATAACTAAATATCAATCATACTAGTACTACAGGTGCCCTTTCTACAGCACCATATGCTTTTGTGAAGCACATTAGACACAGGCCATCATTAGATCCTGAGAGGTAGGTCCTATTTTTACTCTCATTTTACAGAGGAAGAAACTGAGGCTGAGAATATAGTAGCTTGGCCAGGGTCACACATCTAATAAGTATCTGAAGCTGAATTTGAACTCATGTCTACCTGACTCCAGGTCCCACACTCTACCACCATGCCACCTCATGCATGATATGATCAGTCAATTGACAAACATTGATTATTAAGGATTTCCTACATGC
>NW_025385310.1:0-3566 GCF_016433145.1 Gracilinanus agilis
AGAAGAGAAGAGAAGAGAAGAGAAGAGAAGAGAAGAGAAGAGAAGAGAAGAGAAGAGAAGAGAAGAGAAGAGAAGAGAAGAGAAGAGAAGAGAAGAGAAGGGAGGGAAGGGAAGGGAGGGGAGGAGAGGAGAGGAGAGGAGAGGAGAGAGAAGAGATGCTTATATTATATATATATGTATATGTACATGTATATATATCTTTATATATGTACATATATAAAGAGCCAGGGGATATACAGGAGTTAGATAAGAGATTGTCCTTGCTTTAATGGGGCTTACAGTCTAGTTGGAGAACACAGTGCCTACACAGAGACCTTAATACAAAATGATACTAGAGTGGTAAGTGTACTAGACCTTTCTGATGTCTGGGTGGAAGAGGGGAAATGCCAGTGCAGTCATTGTTCTTTGTTTTTTTGTCCCTTACATTCAACACTAGATTATATTCAATTTACTATTTTATTGTATATGCTCTTATATTTCCCCTGGTTATCCTCCATAATAGTTCTACCCTCAGATGCCTCATCATGCGGTGGAGGTAACCCTAGGACCTCCAGGCTGATGCCAGCAAAGCTTAAACTCTGGCAGATTCTATCAAGCTGGAAAAGCTTTGACTACGGTCCCAGGAACAGACTGCCTGCTGTTCCAGGACCAGTCTAGCTAAGTATAGAGATTCATCACTAGAAAGTTGGCCACTGGGCAATCCATAAAGCATACAAAATGACCCTCCATTCCATGTGGTTTCCTCCTATTTCTGCCCTGATGATGTCATGGGAAAGGGAGCAGAAAATGCCTTAAAGATGGGTTGTGGTCTATGAAAGTAGATGGCCTGCCCACATCCATGAGTTTATGAACCCATCGAAATACTGAAGTTCTCTAAGTATATCATGCCATTTTCATCATCCACAATGAACATTTATTGAGTAATGCTTTGACTTGCCACATGGCATATTGTCCCACAGCACATTCCCTGGGATTATCAGCATTTAAATGGCCGTTGGTAAGAAGGACGTGGCAGCTGCAAGTCCTAGGAGCCATCAGACTTGAGTGATGACCTTCTTTTGTTCTGACACTTTCCCTGGCCCCAAGCCATCTCTAGGAGTTCACCCATCAACCATGTCTCCTATGTAACACGGACTGCCAGCAGGTAAAAATGGGCACGTCTAGGTCCTTGCTTTGGAGGGACGTGCCCAGTCCAAAAACAACCTTCAAGGTCATATGAGACCATAGATGGAACGTAGGCTTCCTATTGGCTGGCCACGTTATACAGCGTTTGCCATCATTGATCATTCTAGAATCCGCAGCCATATTACACTACATTTGGCAGGCGCAGATCATTTAAAAAATGAACAGAGCCATGTGATCCACAAGATGGATTGGGCTGCCCTGTCAGTCCTAACACAAATCCTGGGATTTTACAAGAAATAAAGAAATTAAAGATGTGGTCCCTGCTTGAAAAAAGCTCATGTGGGGGCACCTCAGTGCATAGAAAGCCATGACTGGAGATGGGAGGTCCTGGATTCAAATCTGGTCTCAGATACTTCCTAGTTGTTTGACCTTGGGCAATCACTTAACCTCCATTGCCCAGCCAACCTCTCTTCTGTCCTAGAAACCCCATAGTATTGCTTCTAAGATAGAAGGTAAGAGTTGGGGGTGGGGGGCAGAAAAGGAAAGAAAAGAGAAAAACTTATAATCTAGTTAGGAAGACAAGATATGTCCAAAAAAGATAAAAAGTTCATAGAAGGGAGATATGGTAGACTGGATAATAGAAGATGATCACAAAAGAGATAGGATTTGCACTAATCTTTTAAGAATGGGCAGGATCAGAGTGGGAAGCAAGGGAATTGATATCCAGGCCCAGAGGTAGGAGATTCTGGGTTCAAATGTGGCTTCAGATCCTTCCAAGCCGTGTGACCCTGGGCAAGTCATTTAACTCCCATTGTCTAGACCTTACTGTTCTTCTGCCTAGGAACCAACACACAGTAATAAAATAAGATTTTATTTTATTTTGTTTTTATAATTGGGCAAGATTTCTTTAAGCTGTGACCCATAATATTTATCTTTACATGGACCATATCCAGTTTTGGGGGCATCTCATTAAGCATCTTTCTTTAGCTCACGCCAACCTGAGGTTTCCCTTGTGAGCATCAGAATTTGACTTGTGTCAAGGTCTCTACAACAACAAGAAAAGATCCCTCGGCCCCATGCAATCGAATCACTCAGGCTACAAACATGAGGCATATTTTTTACTTAATCTGACCAAAAACTCAAAGAGCCCATAGAGAGTTAAGACAACTCTTCTTTTCTCTCTGGTGAGACTTACCTCAGGGTCCTAAAAAAAGATTTCTGTCAGTATCCTTGAGTTGAGGCTCTCCCCAGCCCAACTCCCAGCTAGAGAAAGTTTATTCCAAGCCATTACAAAGTTGTCCCCTGATGGCGCCCCAGAAGGAGCCTGAGACTAGCTAGCTATTTCCTGCTGACTATTATCTAAACTGAAACTGTCAATGGGCTTGAGAGAATAGCCAGGCCTATTCTCAGTCTGGTGAAAGGGACTGTCAATGTCTTCTAAAGAGAAACTTCTAGGAAAAATATTCTAAATGAATTAATTAAATAATTTTTTGAGGAGAAACTTCTAGAACTAAAATCTAGGAGGGATCTTAAGTGTCAAAATCTTTTTTTTATAGCTGTAGGAAAATTTCTTGATATATTTAATTTTGTTTAAAAATTTTTAATGATGCCTCCTGTTTTAATACCCCATGAATTACATCGATTTATTTATCTTGTTAAATATTTCCCAATTACATTTTAACCTCCTGGGGCATACATTGGGGAGTGTTGTCACAAATTTAACACCTCTGCTCTAGGCAACTCTCTAAGATTATAAATCGTAGAGACACTGTGGACCTGTGTTGGATTTTGTTCACTTAGGAGTTTGCTACGTGACTAAAATGGAAAATACAGTCCTTTTCTCCTTATAAAATCTGAGATTCTCCCCATGCTTTTGTTGACTTCCTCTCCTTAAGTTTAGCTTATGAATCCATCCCTCAGTGTCCTCATAATTGTGCTTCTTCCTCCAATGACATGGAGGTGACTTGGGATGACTGAAGGCTAAATGAATGCCAAAGGACCGACAATCCTAGTCAGTTCTCTTCCCTTGGAAATGCTTCGGGGATAACCCCAGCAACAGACTGAATGTAGGAAAAAGCTGCTCTGCAGGAAGAAGCTTGTCCATTTGACCAATGGTCCTTGACCATGGCAATCCATGAAATAAAGAAAAACATAAAATAGCCCCCATCCTGGCCTTCTGCTTCCCCCGTGCTAGTGTCAGAGTGGGAAGGAGCAGAGAAGGTGGCAAGAGTTTTTACTCAGTTTCATATGTTCTAGAACTTTAAACTTAATTGTTGGTATTCTAGGTGTTAGATCCTTGCCCAGTGATCCAGTGGAAGTGCTATTGGAGGGACTGGATACACATTGAACTTAACATTCTCCATTTAAAACAATTAGAAGAAAGAGGGAAGCCACAGTAAGATGGAAGGAAGGAAGGAAGGAAGGAAGGAAGGAAGGAAGGA
>NW_025385311.1:0-8783 GCF_016433145.1 Gracilinanus agilis
GTATATAAAGAATAAACATTTATGAAATAAAATATTAATTAAATATATTTAATAAAATATATTTTAAATTATAACTAGTTTTCTTAATAGAATTTCTTTGCAGGTATCTCAGTCCCTCCCTTCCTTCCCCACACTAAGGAAGGCCTCAACTGGCAATTATGAATATATAGATTATGTCTTTCATGTTTCCACTTTTCAGTTCATTTTCCAGAGGTGAGCATTCCCAAGTTTTTCTTCAAATGTTAAATCTGTAGCTGTACATAATGTTTATTTGGTTCTACTCATTTCACTCTTCATTATCTCATGTAGGTCTTGCCAAGTTTGTTTTTTTTTTAATTAACGTGCTCATCGTTTCTTACAGCGCAATAGTATTCCATCACAATCATATGCCACAACTGGTTTAGCCATTCCCCAATTGATGGACATCCCCTCAATTTCCAGTTCTTTTGCCACCATAAAGAGAACTGCTATAAATATTTTGGAACATGGAGGCTCTTTTCCTTTTCTCCTGATCTCCTACAGAGGGTATATACAGTTTTATAACTATCTGGGTGTAATTCCAAATTGTTCTCCAAAATGGTTGGATCTGTTCACAGTTCCATCAATAGTGTATTGGTTTCCCCTCTTTTCCTATTTTTGCTCTTTGTTGTTTTAGTTAATCTGAGGGGTGGGAGATAAAACGTCAGAATTGTTTTGGTTTGCATTTTCCTAATTGATAGTGTCTGAGAGCATTTTTTCATGTACCTATATAAGACTTTGATTTCTTCATCTGAAAACTATTCATATCTTTTGCCTATTTCTCAGTTGAAGAAAGGCTCTTATTTCCATAAATTTGACAAAGTTCCCTATATTTTACATATGAGAACTCATGAGTCTCTTTCATTTTCAGTCTCCTCCTATTTCCTTCCTTGATTCCTACAAACATACTCAAACCAACCCTAACTTTAAAAAAGAAACCCACTTTGTTTGGCCCCGGCACACCCTTAAACTACTTATTGTTCTATAGGCTTTCTTCCATTTTCAGTGAAACCCTAGAAAAACTGCTCTACCTTTGTTCCTTCCATTTTTCCAGTTCCCATTCTCTTAATGTCTTTCCATCTGACTTTACATCCAAATTGCTATCCACATTGAGAGAAAGAACTAAGGGAGTAGAAAGGCAAAAGCAAAACAGATGACATCACTTATCACATGTATATATGGGGATGTGAGTTGGGGTTTAGGCTTTAAAAGATCTCTCTATAGCAAAAATGAATAATATGGAAAAAGGATTCAATTGCCAACATTTGTACAACCCAGTGGAATTGCTTGTCGGCTCTGGGGGAAGGGGAGGAGGGAAGAGGGAAGGAAGAGAACATGAATCATGTGAACATGGAAAAATATTTTTAAAATAAATAAAATTTAAAATGACTTTACATTCAATGAAAACTATTCTTTGTGAGATTACCAATGATGTGGGCAGGTGGGTGGCTTAGTGGATAAAGAGCCAGTTCTGAAGATGAGAGATCTTCATTTTCCTCCTAAGAGCCCACTAAGTTGCAAGTGTCCCCAACATGGACTTGGTTCCTCTTCCCTTCTTTAACTAGACTCTCTTCCTTGGTGGTCCCATTTGCTCCCATGGGCTCAGTTATCATCTCTCGGCAGATCGTTCCTAAATCTTTACAGCCATCTCTAGTCTTTCTCCTAGGGGCAGGTCGATGGCACAATGGATAGCATGTCAGGCCTGGAGTCAAGAAGTCTCATCTTCATGAGTTCAAATCTGGCCTCACACACTTATTAGCTGTGTGATCGTGAGCTAGTCATTTAACTCTATTGGCTTCAGTTTCTTCATCTGTCAAATGGAGATGGAAGTAGCTCCAATATCTTTGCCAAGAAAACCCCAAATGGGGTTACAAAGAGTCAGATACAATTAAAAAACAACAATCTTTCTCCTAAACTCCAAGTCTGCATTATCAACTGTCTGCTGAAGAGCTCTACTTGGATATCTCAAGATACTCCAAATGGCATCCAAAATGGAGCTTACATTTTCTCCCAAAGTGTCTTCCAAACTTCTGGTCACATTCACAACATTGGCGTCATCTTTGATACTTCACGTTCCCTTTCTTCTTTTCACTCCCATCCTATCCTATCAGTTATCAGTTGCCAAATCTTGTCAATTCTACCTCTTCATTTCTTGCCTCCATTTCCTTCTCTCTACTCACAGAGCCTCTAACTTCATTCACTATCCTCATTGCCTTTCTTGGTACTGCAATAGCGACATAAATAGTGTCCATGTTCCAGGCATTTTTCTATCTGGTACGTCTTCCACACAGTTGCTAAATAGATATTCATAGAATACATACTCTGAAAATAAAAATAATCTTAAATTTTTTCTTTTTTAAAAATTTATTTTCTTTTTATTTTTTCTTTTAGTTCATTTAATTAATTAATTAGGAATATTTTTCCATAGTTACATGATTCATGTTCTTTCCCTCCCCTCTTCTCACCTCCTCCCATAGCCAATGAGCAATTCCACTGGGTTTTACATGTGTCATTGATCAAGATCTATTTCCATATTATTAATATTTGTATTAGGGTGATTGCTTAGAGTCTACATCCCCAATGATATCCCCATTGACCTATGTGTTCAAGCTGTTGTTTTCCTTCTGTGTTTCTACTCCCGCAGTTCTTTCTCTGGATGTGGATAGCGTTCTTTCTCATAATTTTAAATAAAAATAAAAATGAAGCAACTTAATACTGTACATACCTTTGACTCAGCAATACCACTACCAGGTTCTGTTTCCCAAAGAGATAAAAAAAAAAAAGAGAAAAAGACCTATTTGGACAAAAATATTTATAACAGCTCTTTTTGTAGTAGCAAAGAACTGAAAATGGAAGGGATGTGCATCAATTGGGGATTGATTGAACAAGTTGTGATATATGATTTTAATGGAATACTATTGGGCTAGAAAAAATTATTCATGTTCTTTCCCTCCCCTCCTCCCACCCCCTCCCATTTTACATACCTATGTAAAATCTATCTCAAATTGCTTACTGTTTCAGGGAATGGGGAGGGAAGGGAGGGAGAGAGGATCAGAAAAAGAGACAGAATTTAGAATGCAAAACTTAAAAAAAAATGAATGTTAAAAAACTGTTTTACATGTAATAGGGGAAAAATTAAATATCATTAAAAAATTAAATAAGAAATTATGAGAATGATTTTAGAAAAACTGGGAAGACTTGAATGAACGGATACAAAGTGAAGTGAGCAGAACCAAAAGAACATCATACACAGTAATAGCAACATTTTTTTTTTTGTGAAAAACTGAATGACCTAGTTGTTCTCAGTAATACAGTTAACCAAGACAATCCCAGAGACTTACGATGAAAAATGCCATCCATTTCCAGAGAAATAACTTGATGAAGTCTGATTACAGACCAAGACATACCATATTTCACTTTTTAAAAAATTCTTTGGGGATTTTTGAGATGTCTTCCACAAAATGACTAATATGGAAAAATGTTTCACATGATTGCACAAGTAAAATTTATATCAGATTTCTTACCATCTCTGGGAGGGGGAAGGAGTAGGAGGGAGGAAAAGAATTTGGAACTTAACATTTTTTTTTAAAGTGTTAAAAATAGTTTTTCCGTGTAATTGAGGAATAACATTTTAAAAAATAGAAAAACATATACCAAGTTATTCCTCTACCCAAAAATCTTTTATGGTTCTCTAACATCTCCAGGATAAAGTACAAAATCCTTAGTTAGGCATCCTAAGTCATTCATAGTATGACTCCCATGTACCTTTCCCATCTTATTTTATGTTACTCCTCTTCACAAACCCTCCATTCCAATCAAACTTGATCGCTGGATGTTCCTTTTACATAATATTCTATCTCTTTCCTGTGGGCCCTTGCAGAAGTAGCCCCTGGCATGTGGGATGGACTCCCAATTCATCTCTGACCCCTCATAATAACTTCCTTCCAAACAGAGATTGGCTGCCATCTCCTGATCTATCTGGATGTTGATGCTTTCTCCCCTTGATATCATTTTGTTAATACTTTATATTTATTTGTTCTCTAAAGAATCTTTTTTTTATGGCATAGACCCTGTCATACCACAGTCTCTTTTGCAATGTAGGTAGGTGCTTAATAAGGATTTGTTCAATTAAATGAATACATAGAGCTTCCCCCAAGTGAATGGGGCTATCTGTTGAGGTGATGAGACTGGGAGTCCCCTAGCAGAATTTGGACAGCGGCTCACCTGGGATGTTATAGAAGGGATTCTTGAACTGTTATGGGGTGGACAGACAGCTCTGGAGACTTTTCCAACTCAGAGATTTCATGATTCTGGGAGGCAAGGGTTCTGTCCTGTATCCGGGCATGGAACCAGAAGATGTGGGAACAAACTCTAGCTCTGTTCTCTGTTTAGCCTTAGAGGAAGGATTCTTAAATTGGAGTCTGGGAACTTTTTAAAAAATATTCTAATAGCTATATTTTTATATCATTGGTTTCCTTGGGAATCTTATGTACTTTATGCTTTTAAGAACTTTATTCTGAAGAAAGGATCCAAAGCCATCACTAGACTGTCACCAAAGGGGTCCAAGGCTTCCTTCAGACATTCTCTTCATCCTCTCTGGGTCTCAGTTTCCTTCCCCACAGAATGAAGAGGTTGGACTCAGTGGCCCCTGAGGTCTCTTCCAGTTCTCAATTCTCTGATTCTGCAATGTAATTTCTCTGGGCTTTATTTTCCTTCTGTATAAAATGGGAGCCATGATAATACCCTATCTCACCAGGCTGTTGTGCTGATCAAATTAAAGAAAGGCTGTGAAAAAGCAAAATAACCCTGCAAAGTACTAGTTGTATGTAAGGAATTATTATTAGCATCGCTGTCATTATTATTAATGCAGCGATAGGTAGAGGTCTCTCTCTTCCTCCTAGGGATATCCCATTAACCTCTCTTCCTTCTAGCCAGGTAGATTCCATTGATTCATTCTGCTTTCAACTTCTCCTATGAATGGAAGAGGGGAGGATCAAGGGAGAAAGACTTGATGGAAGTTTCACAGACTCATTTTCCCTTTTTTTCTCATTTACCAGTTTGGGATCTCCATGGAAATCCAGAGGGCTGCTCCCCAGATAACTCCAGGAAAAGTCACAATTTCCCCAGATCCTGCCCCACAATCAGCTCTTCAACTGGATTATGGGGGGGAAGACTCAAACCCATTGCACCCTTTCCTACTCCCCCCCCCACACACCTCTATCCCTTACATGCATACACCCAGCACTGATGTCAGCTCCTGGGAAAACGCCTTCTCACCTCTCCTGGGACTGAAATAGAGCTGGGCTAGGAAAACTGCCTGTCACGAGCCAGATGCTGCCACCTCCCTCTTAGCTGTGGTCTGAGGCTCCTGAGGGTGCAGGGAATGACCTCTCTGTCCCCGTCCCAGCCTTCCTGTCCCTCACCTTGCTCAGGGTCTGAGAAGAAGCGAGGGTGAAAGATTCAGCTGTGCTAACCTGGTGCCCAATGGCTGTGGGCTGCGTGCCTGGCTCTGCAGTGGGGCACCCAGGCTCCAGCTGGCACTGGAAGAAGGACGGCCCGTCTCCAGGCCTCCTGTTTTCAATGACTCTGAACAAGGTGGGTCTTTCAACCATAGGCAAGTCAAACTAGTTGGGATCCAGGAACTCGGGTGCCTTCCCAAGTCATGACATTTCTATCATTCCTTCTCTTGTTGTTGATTAGTCGTGTTCAACTCTTTTGCGACTCCATTTTGGGGTTCTCTTGGCAAAGATATTGGAACAGTTTGCCATGTCCATCGATCATTTCTTATGTTGCCCAGAGTGAATCTCCTTGGTCTTTTACTGACCCTTGAACAACAGCTCATGTTATAGATGAGAAAATGGAGGCAAACAGGGCTAAGTGACTTGCCCAGGGTCACACAGCTACTACATGTCAGAGGCCAGATTTGAACTCCTGACTCCAGGGTTGGTACTCTATCTACTGTACCACCTTGAGGCCCCTACCCCAAATCAAAGTTGGAAAGTGGGGGAAAACTCGATGCACTCAGCCAGAACTCCAGAAGCAAATTCCAACCAAGTTTCAACCAAAACAAAAGAATCAGCAGTTGAGAAGTTTGGGGAGGCAGGTAGAGATTGGAGCCAGACCCTACCTCTTTGTCCTATATTAGCCCAGTGCAAAATGGAGATACTAGATGGCCTTCTGGTAAAAACCTAAATCTAAGGGGCTTGGATTGAAATAAGAACAATGACTTAGGTTTATATCTTCTCAACAGCCCTAAGAAGGAGGTAGCATAAGGTTAATTATTATTACCCTCATTTTATGCATGAGAAAGGCAAGACTTAGATCACCCCAGTCAGGTTTTGTCCAAGGGGATCTATTTATGGAGGCAGCTAGATGACCCAGTGTATAGGGAGCCCAACTTGGAGTCAGAAAGACTCATCTTCCTGAGTTCGAATCTGACCTCGGACACTGGCTGTGTGACCCTGGGGAAGTCGCTTAACCCTGTGGGTCTCAGTTTCTTCATCTGTAAAGTGAACTGGAGAAGGAAATGGCAAACTCCTTCAGTATCTTTGCCAAGAAAACCTCAAATGGGGTTATGACAAAGAATTGGAAACGATTAAACAATAATGACAGCATTCATGGAGGCATTAAGTCAGTAGCAATATGGAGGGAAAATTAGAAAGCTAGGACTTGGTTATGCATCTTGCCCCAGACACTCGTCTGGAATAATACTAGATTTGTGATTTCACTGGTGAAGGGAACTCCCAGTGAGGAAACTCTCCAAAGGCAGATGATCACCCTTTCTCTGCACGTCAGTGTTTTAGGGACTTGCCTGAAGCAATGGGAGGTCGTCCATGGTCACAAACTAGCATGTGTCAGAGATGAGACTTGAACTCGTACCTTTGTACACCAAGAACAGCTCTGTATCCCACCATGCCATTCTGTCCCAGACATTTACTACTCATTAATAACAACGAGACACTTAGAGAGCATTCTGAGTATTCTACATACATTATTTCGGTCAACATTTCCTCTGTAAAATAGAGATAATAGCATCTGCGTCATAGACTTGTTGGGGATAAACGAGATAATATTGTAAAGCATTATTATATATTGTATTGTATATTATCAACTATTATTATATATCATTATATAAATCAACTATTATTATTATTATTATTTGAGACTATTAGGGGATGGAGAGCAGGTCTGGAAGCCAGAAGGACTTGCATTCATGTCCTCTTTCTTGTGTAAATCATATTTAACTGCTCAAGGGTACTTTCTAAATCAGAGGGAAAGTGTGAACCTTTATCTTTAGAAGGGAATCTAGATGGCAAAGTGGATAGAGCACTAGACCTGGAATCAGGAAGACCTGAGTTTAAATCCAGCCTTAAACTTATACTAGCTGTGTGACCTTGGGCAAGTCACTTAACCTTCTTTGCCTCAGTTTCCTCATCTGTCAAATGAGCAAGAGAAGGAAAGGGCAAACCACTCCAGTATCTTTGCCAAGACAACCCAAAAAGGGATCACAAAGAGTTGAACAGGACTGAAAAATGACTGAACAGCATCCTTAAAAGGAATTTCCTCACATATATACACATGACATTAGAAGTTCAGTCTCTAGCCTATATTATTATTATTATTATTATTATTATTATTATTATTATTAAATGGACTTTATCAGAGAGGGCTTTCCTGGAGAATGGTGGGGGTGGGGGGGGCACCCTGAGTACGTGGAAGCAAAGAGCATTCAGGATCCGGGAAGAGGATGCAGTTAACAAAAGTTGGTCAAGGGTCAGTAAGAGAAAAAGGAGATTCCCTGGGGGGTGGGGGGTGATGAGGAGCTAAGAGATAGAAGAAGTGACTGGTGGACAGAGCTGAGGGAAGGGGAGCTGAGCCCCCTCCGCGGCAGAGCCACCAGAGCTTGGGTCGGCTCAGCAATGACCCACTTTGCGGGGAGAGCAAGTGGGTGTGTGATACCTGCAGGGAAGGAGGAGGAGAAGGGAGTTGGTCCTGAGTCCCTGCTCCACCCCTCCTGGGCTCTTTCTTGCTCCCCATCCCCTGCATCAGTCTTTCTGTGACCCCCTCTCTCTGCTCCGTCTGGTTAGTCTCTTCCTACCCCCAAAGCACCCACCCTTAGCCTCCTCGTCTGACCCGTCCTCTGTGATCAGTTTCTGGGGACCAGAGGGCTAGCTGGGATGACCCCTGGTATTCTCTCTCCCTCCCTCCCTCCTCTCAGCCTGTTACCCCACTCCCCGAAGAAGGCCTCTAAGGACGAGAATGGGAGGGGGGGTCCCAAGCCCCCGTTCCCCTTGGTCCCGGATCCTAACCCGAACAGTCTCTGGAAACAAGGGATGTTGGGATGTTGCGCTGGAAGGGTTGAGGATGTTTCTGCTACTCCGCCCTTGCCCCCCACTCCCCCGACTCAGCGTTCCTGCTTTTAGGGGTATGTTCTGTTCCGTCCCCCACCCCAAACTTCTCTCTGTCCGGCGCCTGGCTCCTTCTAGAGCGCAGCTCTGGCTTGGGTCTCCTAATGGGAGAGACTGTGGAGTATCTCCGGACTTGGGCAGAGGTGGGTAAGCAGAAGGAATGACCTTCCCCTTGGTGAGGGGCAGGAGGGGCGCCTGGCACATAGCCTGGGCACCTCTGGGGGCCAAGGGGAGGAGCCATCTCCAGCCCTCTGAACCTGCCTGCCGGACTCGGGAAGAAGAGGGGTGCCCGGGGAGGGGACAGAAGGGGTCGGCTGAAGCCTGGAGCTGACGCCGGGGACCGAGGGGGAGGGGAGC
>NW_025385312.1:0-2460 GCF_016433145.1 Gracilinanus agilis
GCGCTTAATTGAAAGAGTCCGGGTGCAGGGGGGATGGGGGGGAGCCCTACCCTGCAAGCTTTGGTACATGCTCCAGTAAATACGCAGACAATTCTTCTCCTTCTTCATGCCCCTCTTACACCGACAATTGTAAAGAGCTTTTTGCTTCAGAGCCTCCATCGCGTTCCTGCACTCATCCTTCGCTTCCAGCCCAGATGCCAGGCTGAAGTTGGTCTCTTTGCCCGCCACGCACTGCCTCAGGGTCCTGTACTTGGTGCTACAGCTCTGCTCTTTGAGGCACTGGTCGCTGGCTTTCACACAGTCCAAGTGGTCCCCGCCACTGACTTCGGCTGTCAAAAGAATATCTGGGAAGGGGGAAAGAAAGGGAAGGAAGGGTGAGAAGGAGATACGCTGTTCCCATTAAGGTGAAGGGTTCAGGATCTGGGAGGCAGCCAATAGACTCTGCTCCCCCCACCTCCCCTTGATACTTTGCTCTTAAAAAAGGAAACCTAGTTTTAAGTATATTCATGAGTGGCTTAAGAGCCTTCCACCCACTTTCTCGCTCGCAAGAAATATCCCAGGCCCGGGAGGGAATGACTTTTAAATGTATGTGTGTAGTAGGGGGGTGGGGGTGGGGGCGTTCCACCTGCTGGGCTTTTAGGGATCATTTCTCTCCTCCAGGCCCACGGAGATGGCTAAGGGAGTCAGGTTTGCCCACTAGGAGCGGCTGCCAGGGAAGGTAAGCCGGCAATCAGCCCAATCTGCCCCTCTTCAACTTGTGGGAGCGTGACGCTTTGGACCCCAAAACGAGGAATGCCACCCCTGCGTCTGCTTTCCGGGGTGAATGCAAGGCCAGGTTACTAAATTGGCTTCAGGCTCAAGGCCTTTTGGGCTAGGCATAAAAGTCAAAAAATTTTCCCAACCCTCCCACCCACTACTCAAAGCTTCCAGTTAAAAACACCCACTGCCCACGCCAAGGCGCTGGAACGCTGGGGTTGAAGCAGGCGTGGTGAGAGATGATTTGGATTCATAAAGCAGATGGAAAGTCAGTGGGAGGAGGGGAAGGGGGGGTCTTTGGAGATGAGATTAGGTAAACTGAGGCACGCAAGCAGCCAGTTATTCCGGCAGCGAACGTTGAGCGGGAAAGCGAATTGGGAAAAGTTTTCCCTGTTAAGTTCGTTGTTCCAATGTATCTTTCACCCTCTCTTTAACCCGAATCCGATCGTTTCCATAATTACCCCGGAGTGCCCCGGAGTAAAAACCCAGTGACGCCCACCAAAGGGTGCAAAACTGCGGGAACAGTTTAGGCAAGGTCAAAGAATGCAGAAAATCAAAGCAAAATCATGACACCACCCCCTCCCCCCTCCCCGGCTGGGACACGGTGGAAAGAAGAACAGGACCCTTCCTAAACCTGTGGAGTTTCTATAAAAGGATTACTAATGTAATCCAGTTCCCCTCAAATAACTTCAACCCCACCCCCCAACACACACACACACACAGACACACACACACACACACACATACGCGCGCGCGCGCTATTCCCACCCTATGTAAGGAGTAGGGGGAAGGGGACACTGAGATTTGTCACATTCGAAAAGAGACAACTTACCCACGAGCGGCAGCACGAAGTACAAGGTGGCAAGAAACATCGTGCCGAGCGCCCGGCTACTGGTCACCCCCCACAAAAAAAAAATAATAATAATTAGCAGCGGTCCTTTGCCGGAGATCAGCACGTAGCGATCCCCCAACAGCCGCACTGATGATTCTGCAGCCCAAAGTTCAGATCCATCGAGTTCAAAAGCAAACTCCGTCCGTAGGCACCGCCGCCACCGCTAGCTGTAGGGATTCGAAAGCAATGGAGGGGCTGAAGGGATTTCTGCGCTTTTAGGGTTTCAGGTCCGACCCAACCTGAAAGGGAGAGCTAGCTTTGAAATGAGAGGAGAGAGAGCCTGGAGCCTCCCACCACCACCTCCTCCTCCTCCTTCTGTCTGTCTGTCTCTCTCCCCACCTCCCCCACCCCCAACCTCTTCTCCCCTGCCTCAGGAAGCTTTCTTTGGCTGGGGTTCTATGCCCACCCCCACCTCGGTTTTCTCGCTGGGTGGGTGATCTTCTTGAGATAAAAAGCCAGCAAACGCGCCCAAGCTGCACGAGGACAGCCAGAGGGAGATAGATCTCCTAGGAGGTTCCCCCAAAAGTCCGAAGGGGTGTCTTGTTCCGGCTGCCACGGAGGAGCGCTGCCGACTGAATGCATGCACAGAATTAAATAAATAATGTTACTTTCCGCTGGCTGGGAGCGGAGCTCCGAGCAGCTTCTAAGTCATAGTATCTGCCGCAAGCAGCAGCAGTAGCAGCAGCAGTGGTGGCAGTGGCAGGAGCGGCAGCAGCGACAATTCCCAACCCTGATGTGGAAGGAGCCCCCTTTCCTGGGAACTTCGCCTGACTCTCTCTCTCTCTCTCTCTCTCTCTCTCTCTCTCTCTCTC
>NW_025385313.1:0-2769 GCF_016433145.1 Gracilinanus agilis
ACCTAAATAATCCCATATCAGATAAAGAAATTGAACAAGTCATCAAAGAACTCCCTGATGGATTCACAAGTGAATTCTATCAGACATTCAAAGAGCAACTAATCCCAATACTATACAAATTATTTGATATGATAAGCAAAGAAGGAGTTCTACCAAATTCCTTTTATGACACAAATATGGTACTGATTCCAAAGCCAGGGAGATAAAAAACAGAGAAAGAAAACTACAGACCAATCTCCCTAATGAACATAGATGCAAAAATCTTAAATAGAATACTAGCAAAGAGACTCCAGCAAGTAATTAAGAAGATC
Source organism: Gracilinanus agilis (assembly GCF_016433145.1). Lineage (NCBI taxonomy): Eukaryota > Metazoa > Chordata > Mammalia > Didelphimorphia > Didelphidae > Gracilinanus > Gracilinanus agilis. The sequence continues at coordinate 312 of NW_025385313.1, forward strand.
ATCCACCATGATCAGGTGGGATTCATACCAGGAATGCAAGGTTGGTTCAACATTAGGAAAACCATCCACATATTTGACCATATCAACAATCTAACAAACAAAAATCACATGATTATCTCAATAGATCCTGAAAAAGCCTTTGACAAAATACAGTATCCATTCCTATTGAAAACACTGAAAAGTATAGGAATAGAAGGACCTTTCCTAAAAATAATGAACAGTATATACCTAAAACCATCAACAAACATCATATGCAATGGGGATAAATTAGAAGCCTTCCCAATAAGATCAGGAGTGAAACAAGGATGCCCATTATCACCTGTGTTATTCAACATAGTACTAGAAACACTAGCAGTTGCAATTAGAGAACAAAAAGAAATTGATGGTATCACAATAGGCAAGGAGGAGACTAAGCTATCACTCCTTGCAGATGATATGATGGTCTACTTAAAAAATCCTAGAGAATCAACTAAGAAGCTTGTAGAAATAATCAACAACTTTAGCAAAGTTGCAGGATACAAAATAAAGGCACATAAATCATCAACATTTCTATACATTCCCAACACACTAGAGCAGCAAGAAGTAGAAAGAGAAACACCATTCAAAGTCACCCTATACAATATAAAATACTTAGGAATCTACCTACCAAAACAAACACAGCCATTATATGAAAACAACTACAAAACACTTTCCAAACAAATAAAACTGGATCTAAACAATTGGAAAGCCATTGATTGCTCCTGAGTAGGACAAGCTAACATAATAAAAATGACAATTCTACCCAAATTAATTTACCTATTTAGTGCCATACCTATCAAGCTACCAAAAAACTTCTTTACTGAATTAGAAAAAACTATAACAAATTTCATTTGGAATAACAAAAGATCAAGAATATCAAGGAAAATAATGAAAAAAATGTGAAGGAAGGGGGCCTAGCAGTACCAGATATTAAACTATACTATAAAGCAGTGGTTATCATAACAATATGGTACTGGCTAAGAGATAGAGAGGAGGATCAATGGAATAGACTTGGGGTTAATGACATCAGCAAGACAGTGTATGATAAACCCAAAGAGCCCAACTTTTGGGACATGAATCCAGTATTTGACAAAAACTGCTGGGTAATTTGGAAAACAATATGGGAAAGATTAGGTCTAGATCAATATCTCACACCCTACACCAAGATAAATTCAGAATGGGTGAACGACTTGAAAATAAAGAGGGAAAATATAAACAAGTTAAGTGAACACACAATAGTTTACTTGTCAGATCTGTGGGAAAGGAAAGACTTTAAAACCAAGCAAGAATTAGAGAAAATTACAAAATGTAAATTAAATGGTTTTGATTATATTAAGCTAAAAAGTTTTTGTATAAACAAAAACATTGTAGTCAAAATCAGAAGGGAAACAACAAATTGGGAAAAATCTTTATAACAAAAAACTCTGACAGGGGTCTAATTACTCAGATATACAAGGAGTTAAAGCAATTGTATAAAAAATCAAGCCATTCCCCAATTGATAAATGGGCAAGAGACACGAATAGACAATTTTCAGGTAAAGAAATGAAAAGTTTCAATAAGCACATGAGAAATTGTTCGAAATCTCCAATAATTAGAGAAATGCAAATCAAAACAACTCTGAGGTATCACCTCACACCTAGCAGATTGGCTAAAATGAAAGAAGGGGAGAGCAATGTGTGTTGGAGGGGATGTGGCAAAATTGGGACATTAATGCATTGCTGGTGGAGCTGTGTACTGATCCAGCCATTCTGGCTGGCAATTTGGAATCATGCTCAAAGGGCTATAAAAGAATGCCTGCCCTTTGATCCAGCCATAGCATTGCTGGGTTTGTACCCCAAAGAGATCATAGATAAACAGACTTGTATGAAAATATTTATAGCTGCGCTTTTTGTGGTGGCAACAAATTGGAAAAGGAGTGTATGTCCTTCAATTGTGGAATGGCTGAACAAACTGTGGTATATGCAGGTGATGGAATACTATTGTGCTAAAAGGAATAATAAACTGGAGGAGTTCCAGGCAAACTGGAGAGACCTCCGGGAACGGATGCAGAGGGATAGGAGCAGATCCAGAAGAACATTGTACACAGAGACTGATATACTATGGTAAAATCAAATGTAATGGGCTTCTGTACCAGCAACAATGCAATGACCCAGGACGATTCTGAGGGATCTATGGTAAGGAATGCTACCCACATTCAGAGGAAGGACTGCAGGAGAGGAAAAATATAAGAAAAACAACTGCTTGAACGCATGGTTCGGGGTGGACATGATTGAGGGAGTGGACTTGAAACTACCACACCAATGCAACTACCAACAATTTGGAAATTGGTCTTGATCAAGGACACATGACAAAACTAGTGGAAATGTGCATCAGCCATGGGTGGGGGCAGTGCGGGGGGCAAAGGGGAAAGGAGGACCATGAATCATGTAACCATGTTAA
>NW_025385314.1:0-1962 GCF_016433145.1 Gracilinanus agilis
AATTCAAACAAAGAAAGTTACCATCACAAGGGTAGCCTTTCCCCACTTACCTTCTTGGCCCAGAAGTTATCAAGCCAGAATATCCTCTATAACCAGGCAGTTAACTGATTTCCAATTGTTTACAGGGTGGGAGGAGGTGAAGGAGTACTCCACGGGCTCCTGCCCCTCCCATCCAGTCAAGCCTGCCTATTTCTCCAAAGACCAGGGATTGGGGAGACTGCATTGCCACTGACCCCTGATCTCACAGTTTCCCTAATCCTACATTAGCAGTCCCTTCTTTGCTTGGAAATCAGCTGCCTGTCCATTCTTGATTCATGTTCATACTTGGAGTACTGTTTTTAGCTGCCTCTTTGTTGTGCTTAAACCCTTCATACATTTCTATACTTAGTAACTTTATAAATTGCAACTTTCTCTGACGAAGGCAAAAAGCAATGATTTCAGAGATTTATCTATGAAAGGTGTTGATTTGGTGGTGATTTAGATGAATTAAGTTTTCTCTTCTTTCTCTCTTTAAAAATTTTAGTTAACCCCTTAATTCTCAAATACAAGGACAGACTAGCACAATATTACTCTTTCAGGCATCTTTCTTTGAATGACAGAAAATTTAGGTGGTTTGGGGGGAAATATAATTTACCTTGTGTTCAGGAGTTCGTGCATCAGCTGGACTTCTAACCATGTGGGACCTGGACTAGGAATCCACTTAAGCAGTAAGGGGCTGGCAGCCAAGAGATCAAACCCAGGGAGTAAAAAGAAGACAGAGAACAGGCTTGAGATGCATGAGGTCCAAGTCGACAAGTCCTATGCTAAGACGCAGAGTTAATTTCTAAAAACATGTTTGTAGCATTCTCTATTTTGTTTTACCTGTTGGATATAGGCCACCCTGAGGCTTCTGGAGTTTATTGTAGCCAAAGAGTTACCAGAATCTTGCCCTGCCCCGATTGAGGTAGGAAAAAAATAAATCTCGTCTTTCTGGTAGGAAATATTTGAGACATTTGACTTCTGGTGATCTGTTAAATTGAAAGCCCTTTACAATGAAGAATGACTTTAAGATTCTAAAAACAATTAGCTCCAATCAGGTGAAGTGTTAAAATTATGAAATCCTGAGCTATTCTCTAAAGAAAGGTTCCAATTCAAGCCAAGTGGCATAAGTAGTCATTTGTAGAAGAGTCCAGTCACTTAATTTACCTAGCTGGGTGCCGAAAAGAGAAGTTAACTGCCAGGTAAACCGTTCCTTGATGACAATGAATACAAATTAGCTTTTTTTTCACCCTGGAACAGCAATGACACTGAATCCAGGGAACTGACCAGAGAGTTCTACCTGTCCAGCAGTAAGTCTTTGTACCATGTGACTGTCATTTACCATTAGAAAAATAATTTACCAATATCAGGTGGGATATAATGACTTGTTGAATGCCCTAAAAAGTATGCAGAGAAAATCTTAGCATAAGAAAGGGAAAAGATCTAGAAGGAAAGTGCTTATTCATATTTAAATGGCAATCCTTATAGGAAATGGTACTCTTTCCCACTGACTCATATTTCAGAATCTAGAGGTGGCATAATAGAAGCCAGTTGTCCATCCAAAGAGCAGGATTCTTTCTCTTCTTTCAAGAAATGTTTCCATTTTCATGGGGCTAGGTGAAGAGGGAGAGGAGGTGACAAGTTAAATTTGTAACAATGACTTCTTCAAGTAGTATTACTGGTATCATGGAAAAACATCACACAGTGGGACATCTTTGTACAAAAACAATACATTCCAAGACCCTTCATGTAAGCTGAAAAATTTGCATAAAAGTTAATTTCATTATTTAATAAGTATTTTCATTTTTCTAGGATAATGCTTTTTATTTAATTTTAATTTTTATTTATTTTAATTTTTATTTATTTATTTAGAAGATTTTTCCATGGTTCCAAGGTTACATGATTCATACTTCTTCCTCCCCACCCCATAACCAATGAGCAATT
>NW_025385315.1:0-4215 GCF_016433145.1 Gracilinanus agilis
CTCTCTCTCTCTCTCTCTCTCTCTCTCTCTCTCTCTCCCCTCTTTCCATCTTCTATCCTGAGAAGCCCCTTTCCCACGACCCCCCCCATACTCTATCTTCATTCATGTTGAGGGAGTCCCCAGTCATTTGGTCTGGAGCATAAGGATCTAGAGCCAGCCAAGACATCCCAACAGTGGCTCTCTCCGGAGGCCCCAAGAAAGGCAGCTTTGGGGCGCTCTTTGTCCTGCTAAGAGGAGTGGAGACATCTTGCCGCTGGGAAGGGAGACCTCTTTTAGTCCCCGGCACCCCCTATTCTCTCCTTCTGAAAAGCCACTCTCTGGACCAGCCCTGCCTTTGTGCTCTGCTCTTCAGCACCCCCAGCTCGGCTGCCAATTTCCTATTTTTTCTGGCCTGCTGAGCCTGAATGTGGCTGCCTTGCTAATCACCTCCCTGTGTTGCAGGGGGTCCCAAGCCTGACCTCTATGTGAAGAGTTCAGCATTTCAACAGTTTCACCCACACCAAAGGCTCCCCCCACAATAGGCCGTAATTAAAGCAGGCTCTGGGGCTTTTTTCACCAGGTGCCAGACCAATAGGGCTGAAGTAGACAGAAGGGGGGCTCGCTGCCCTCCCCCACACCCTGACTCTGTGCTGGCACTCACTGGGGGCGCCCAGGCTCGGGCAAAGGCACAGCAAACCGCGCCGCCCGATTTCTCTGGGACTCTCCGAGGGCTCCCCCTGGCAGCCGCCTGGATGCCAGCGCCTGAGAGACTCTGGGAAGGCCCCCAGAAAACCTCCGCAGCCACTTCCCCCACACTAAACACAATGGAGAGGAGAAAAGCAGCATCGCTGAGCCCAGGAACCCAGGAAGGAGATGTCGTCCCCCCTCTTTCATTTGTCCACTATTCATGAGGGAGGCCACCCGGGCCAATTCCCCATAAATAGGCATCCACTTTGGTTGGTTTCCCACCGATTCAGAACACGGAACTCCTCTGGAAAGGTCAGGAAGAGACCGCGACGAAATAGTGCCAGTCCTCTTTGGACTGAATGGAAATTCCCCAGGTCTTAGAAACCAAAGGACAACAGGGAGAGACTCGGGGGCGAGGAGACGGGTAGAGAAGGGGCCTGAGCGCCCCCCGTCCCTCTGGGCCAGCTTTGCAGACAGCTGATGGAAGGGATCCACGGCCGGAACCTGTAAGGCATCCCCCGCCGCTGCCACAAAGCCAGGGGCCACAAGGACTCTGGGAAGGAAGATCAACTCTGGAGAGTGATCAACAGGACTCCTAGGGAAGGGCTGGCCATTTCTGGCTGCCTATGAGCGAAGGACTTTTACAAAGTTCACCCAAGCCCTGGGTTTGGAACACGTCTGAGCCATCAGGCGAGCAAACAGCGTCTAGTAAGGGGCTCCGATGCCCCAGCGCCTGAGGAGATGAAGAAAAAAGGAAATAATGCCTGGTCTGGCTTTTGAGCTCATCTGTCCTCCACGGTGTGCCAAGCACGCTGTCCCTGCCGACAAGTAGCTTACATTCTATCAAGGAAAACCCAATAAATGGGAAAGGAGAAAGGAAGACTAAATCCACGTAATTAGGGGACTAGCCGCTGGGCAGAGCAAGAAAGGCCTCTCAGAACAAACCTTGACCGAAGCTTCTAAGGGGGCCGGGGAGGAGTCCAAGGCCCAGCCACAGACACCCGGGAAGCAGACGCCCCAAAACGAAAAGTTGTCGTCCAACTGGGCGCTGGCCTCTGGCGCCAAGAGCGCTCCCTTGACGGGTCTAGACAAGCCGAATGTTCAGAACACTTACAAGACTCGCAGGTTTTTAAGTCCCTTGAAGGCGCCTTCCGCAATGTGGTGGATAGAATTGTGGCTAAGACGTAAGACTTGTAAGCTGCTGAGGTCGGCCAGGCTCTCTTCGTCAAGCCGGGTGAGGTTGTTGAAGGAGAGAATCCTGAGAAAACAAGATGGCGGGGGGACAACCAAAGCAAGTCAGACCAGGCTCCTCTCCACCACCCCTCGCACGGAACGTGCCTGCTGTGGCCCCTCCGCACCCCCAAACAGGACCACCAGGAAAGCAATGGGCTGAGCCAGTCTTTCTGAGGTTCAGCCAAAGCCTCCACTTTCTTGGGAAGCATAGAATGGAACTTCCCTCTTGCTGCTGGGTTAGGCACAGTTAAGGGAATGCCAGTGACTTGTGAGATAAGGAGGAGACATCCATGGATGGTGGCTGCCTCTTTTTGTTCTGGCCGTGAGGCTGGGAGGGAATCCCTTTAGCCCTCCATCCCTGGGCTTCCTCCGCTCAACCAGCCTTGTTCTAGGCCTGGGATGAGGATGGCTGCCTACGTCCTCCTTCACAAGGCTCCCGTGACAGACCGAAGAGGGCAGGAGAGGCACGGGAGGATCTGGTGTTGCTATTCAGTGGTCCCAAGTGGCTTTTCAACTTAGGGTGGTCTAGCCAAGTCAAAGACTATGAAGAGCCTTCTCCGTGCCAGGCACTGGGCAAAGCATTGGGGACCCCAAAAGAGATAAAGAGACGGTCTTAGTCTTGGGGAAGTCAGGCTAATAAGGGAGAGGACCCCTCTCTACAGACCAGGATAAACGGTAGACAGTCAACATGAAGGGGGACCAAAGACAGAGACACAACTCACGGGACTGGCCTTCCACGGCATTGTTTTGAAGCTGACCAGACTCGTCACCCTGAAGCAGTCAGCAGAGGGCACCAGCGATCGCCTGGGGAACCCCTCCCCGACCCCTACGAGGCACCTCACACCTGAGGAGGGGCCCAGGTCAAAAATACCTGTATGCAGGTCTCAGATAAAATAGTCTCAGATAAAATAAGGGATCTGGGCAAGAGCATTTCTAAGGTCCCTTCTAGATCTACCATTCTCACGTACGCAGAGAACCTCCGAAAGAAAGGAAAAACATTGCTCACAAGGCATCTTCAGGATAAATCATTAATGCTGACGTCATTATCATTACGATGACTACTGCCTCCTAGCTCCATTTTTAGTAACTACTAATATGCTTAAATTAATAACAATTACATGTGTTAATATTTTCATAGAATTATATAATTTACTGGTTATAGTAAATTTTTTTTACTATATTTTAATCTTATTATCATGATTATTGCTGACATCATGATTACTACCACTGCTTTTATCACCTTCATTATTAACAATTCATATCATAACTATAACAATTAGATAGGCTAATATTTTCATGTAATTGAATTATATAATACACTGATTATGTTCATATAATTTTAATCTATCATTATTACGGCTGACAGCATTCTTTTTATTACTATCACTGCTCTTATCATCACCACTACTAACTACTCATAGTTACAACTATGAGAATAGCAATTAGATATATTAATATTTTAGTAATGATTCTTAACATAAAATTTACCGATTATGTTCATACAATTTTAATCTATCATTATTATGGCTGACATCATTCTTATTATTACTGCTCTTATCATCACCGCTATGAATAACTACTCATAGTTACAACTACAAGAATAATAATTATATTAATATTTTAGTAATGATTCTTAACCTATAAATTACTGATTATGTTCGTATAACTTTCATCTATCATTATTATTGCTAACATCACTTTTTATTACTGTTGCTGCTCTTATCATCATCACTACTAACTACTCATAGTTATAACTACCAAGAATAGTCATTAGATACGTTAATATTTTAGTAATATGATTCTAACATAATTTACTGATTATGTTCATATAATTTTCATCTAGTATCGCTATTATTATTGCTGCTGTTGTTTTCATTAGACGAGGTCTTCCTATCTTGGGCCATTGCAGATAAGAACAGAAGCTTTGCCATTCTGTGTTATGGAGGTTCACAGGGGAACAGAGTTAAGAGCTGGAAGGGACCCCAAAGGCCGTCTCCCCCAAATCCATCCCTTCACTAACAACAGATCTGCTGCCAAAGGAGGAAAGCGGCTGGCCCAAAGCCACATGGAGGAGGGGACAGAGCTGGGATGCTCGTGGCCGCTAATGCCCAAACCAGCTTCTCCGGCTTCCCTGCCGCCGTGCGACATCAGTTTAACTAACGCTCCCACCAATCACGACACCCATTCCTGGACGGCAAGTGCTGTTTGTTTGATCCACTCCCCACCCATTCTGTTCTTAAGCTCTGCGTGTGTTTGCCTGGGAAGGCTGGGGGGGATTCAGACAAGATGAACGTGTTTGAAGGAATCACAGAGCAA
>NW_025385316.1:0-6749 GCF_016433145.1 Gracilinanus agilis
TATATATATATATATATATACATATTTGTATAGATACAAAATATATATATATAATTCGATTAAGGAATGTACTTATATTTTGATTAATATGGATATCTATTTATTTAGATATTCTATTGTTTTGGTTAAAAAACTTGTATTTAAGTAAATACTGTGTTTATCTTGGTGGATTAACTCTCAAATATTTAATGTATTTTGTTATTTTATAAAATATTTTTACCAGTTTCCTTCCTTTTAAAATGTTTATATAAAAATGCTAATGATTTTTGTGGATTTATTATTTATCCTATGACAATATTGAAGCTATATATTATTTCAGCTATTTTTTCTGTTGATTCTCTAGTGTTTTCAAAGTAAGCCATCACAATCTGTGAATAGGGATTTAATATTTTTCTTGACCTTTGATTATTACTTTAATTAATTCATCTTGCTTTATATGTCAAATAATAATGATAATACCAACCCTCCTTGTTTCAACCATGGTCTTATTGGGAAAACTTTCAGTGTTTCTTCACTATAAATAATGCTATATAAACCAAGATTACTTGGTTTTAGAAAGATACTTTAAAAGTCATATTTAGGAAAAGATTGCCTTTATTTACGCTTTTCTCCAACTTTTAATATAAATGAGTGTTTAATTTTATCAAAGGCTTTTTATGTCATATATTGGCAAAATCATATTATGTTAATTATTTTTATCAATCATTTCTATGATTTATTATTGTTATTCATTAACTATGTTATTACATTAATTGTTTTCCTAATGTTAACTTCTTTTGTATCTCTGGTAGAAGCCCAACATAATCATAATGAATAATTTAAAATATATTACTGTAGCCTCTTTTCAACATTTTATTTAATGTATTCACATCAACATTCATTAATGATAGGAAATTGCAGAATGTTTTTAATGATCCCAATCTTCTCCCTAAACCCATCTATTAAACACAAATGTTCTCCTGGAAATGCTGTATGTTTGTGAATATTGGAACACTACTGTCTCCACAGAATTGAGTTATAAATGACCTTTAAGATAATGGAGAAGTGCATTAGAAATTATGAATAGATAGAGAGGTAGGCTAGTGATGTAGTATGAAGGAGTTTTAATAGCCCATTTACCTAAAAGTTCTTTGGATTTGGGATTCCACCAATGTTAGGATTCTCTTTAATGAGACTGATCCTAACCCACTTATGCCCTCTAATTTTGGTGTTACTCCTCTTTCCAGTGTTGGCCCATAAATCCTCTCTACATGTAGGGTCCATACCAATGCCTTGGGAGCTGCCTTTTCTTTCTCATGCATTATGAGGATACAAAAGCTGTAGTACTTTACAATTGTTCTCCATTTTTCCACATGACCACATGTAAAAATAACCAAAAGAAGCCATCAAACAAGTTGAGGTTATCTTCCTTGGAAAATCTCTGCAAGAAGGTAGAATAGAATTATATAAGAGGAATAAAAAACTGGGGATAAGTTTCAATCTGTACTCATGGAGGGAAATGGGTATCAATGAAATTTCAAACACCCAGAAGTGTTGAGCTAAAAGTAGTGGTTAGCGGGGCAGCTGGGTAGCTCAGTGGATTGAGAGTCAGGCCTAGAGACGGGAGGTCCTAGGTTCAAATCCAGCCTCAGACACTTCCCAGCTGTGTGACCCTGGGCAAGTCACTAGACCCCCATTTCCTAGCCCTTACCACTCTTCTGCCTTGGAGCCAATACACAGAAGTTAAGGGTTTAAAAAAAAATAAAAGTAGTGGTTGGTGATATGGTTCTAGAGTTACCTTTTCTTGAATGATCTTTCTCTATTTTGGTGACAAAAATCATCTTAAAGAAGGAATTTGATATGATATTTTCTTTATCTTTTAAAAAAGTATATATATATATCATGGAGTTCATTTGTTCTTTTAAGTATTTTATGTTTTCTGTAGCTATTCATTGTCTTTATTTAACTTTTTAGTTTTAAGGCACATGTGGTATAATTTCTAATCATGTTTTTAAATTTTCTTTCCATTCATCATTTATTTCCTTCCAATTTTTGTCTTTGTAATTTTCTTTTCTTTTCCCTATTTCTCCTTTAAAAATCAAATCTAAGGGGCAAGTAGGTGGCTCAGTGCATTGAGAGCCAGGCCTAGAGATGGGAAGTCCTAGGTTCAAATTTAAACTAATATACTTCCTAGCTATGTAACCCTGGGCAAGTCTATTAAACCCCATTGCCTAGCCCTTACTGCTCTTCTGCCTTAGAACCAATACACAATATTGATTCTAAGATGGAAAGTAAGGATTTTTTTAAAAAATCTGCCAAGAGCTTAATACTTTTATTTTTTTTGTTTCAAAAACTAACTCTTTAATTTGTTTATTCATTCATTTTTTAATATAAAACTGCATTTTTCACTTTTAAAGTTCAAAATTCATTTGTGCTTATGTTGGGAATGATAATTAAGTTGGTATAAAAATATGCTCCATTCATTAGTCATTTTTCATAATATATATTCAGGGATAGAAATTTGCTTTGACAGACTTCTTTTGCTGACTCACATTTTGCTGTGTTGTTGATTTTTAAAATTATTTTTGTAACTTGGCATACTAATTTTTGGTATATTTGGTATGTTAAGAAATCTTGGTTTATTTGGTATATTAATTGAGAAAAAAAATTTAACCATATTCAGGTCTTCAACAACTTTCTCTCATTGTTTTTAATACATTGTGCTCTGTAGACATATTTGCAATTTATACCTTTAAGCATTTGTTTATGAGTTCTTTCCTACAGAAGATAAGCTTTTTGTAAAAGCACCATGCATATTTAAAAATGATACATTCACTAAGATTCCAATTCAGTTTTCTATGTCTATCAAATTTTTCCAGTGTTCCATCCATGTCTGCAAATTTCCCCATCTTTCTTCTAGATTGTCAACTTCAAAGAGAGGAAAATTTAAGTCCTCTACTATTAATACCTTGTTATCCACAACTTCTGGGTTTCAATTAACTTTTCCTTTAAGAACTTAGTTTCTATGTCATTTGGTGCATATGTATTTATTGGTATTATTTTATTGATGCCTTTAATATAATATAATTTCCTCATTTTCCTCCTTTGATACTTTTCTATTTTGACTTATGCCTCTTCAAGGTCATGGTTGTAACTCATGTTTTTAGAGATTCAGCTGAAGTATAATAAATTTTATTCTAACCTTTCATTTTATATCCTTATGTGTCTCATTATTTTAGCTATGTTTCTTATAGGCAACCAATCTGTTGAATTGTGTTTTTTAGTCCAGTCTGTAGCTCTCTTCCTTTATATTGATGAATTGAATTTATTTACATTTTAGGTTACCATCCATAAAATCACTTAGTTTTATTAGCACAGAGTAAAGTAAAACTAACTTTTTTTGCTTGTATCCCTTCTATCCTAGACTCTTTAGACACATAGAAGCCTACCTCTGCTTTTCTCCACGGATTTATTAATTATTTCCATTTGTGACATCAAATTCAAACTTTAGTCATTCTCCCTCTCTTACTTTTCAAAGTCAAATATTTCATTCTCTGTGTTTGTCTCTCATGTCTCTGTCTTACTCTATAATACATATTATATATTTTCATATATATGCATATATATATACACACACACACTCTAGCTTCTGTTTCCTCAGTGTACCTCTTACAATTTAAGACTTCAAAAAGGCAATGACATTCTATAATAGCAGCAAAATACTAAGTCATCACCTCACCTTTTCATTAAAATCTTTTAAAATTTTAATTTAAGCTTCTACTTTTTTGATCAGTTTATTTTAACAAGTAAACATTTATTAAGTACCTACTATGTTTTAGGACCCATGTTAAACACTGGGGATACAAAAAGAAGCAAAAAGATAGTCCTCACTCTCAGGGAGCTTACACTCTAATAGGAGAGACAACATGCAAACCAATAAATAGAAACCATAACTAGGAAATAATTAATAATAATTAGAGGAAACACATAGGAATTGAGAGGTTGGGGAAGGCTTCCTGTGGAAAGAGGTATTTTAGTTGGGACTTAAAGGAAGTTACAGAGGCCGAAAGTCAGAGAGAGGAAGAATAGCATTCCAGGGATGGGGGTTAGTCAGAAAGAATTCCCAGAGTCAAGACATGTAGTAACTTGTCCATGAAACAACCACATGTCACTGGATCAAAGAATAAATGTCAGGGAGTAAAGTTTAAGAAAACTAGAAAGTCAGGCGAGGGCTAGGGATGAAGGACTTTGACTATTAAATAGAGTAATTTCTATTTGTTCCTGGAGTCAATAGGGACCCACTGGCATTTACTGAGTAGGAATGGTGACATGGTTAGACCTACACTCTACGAAAATCACTTCAGTGACTGAATAGAGGATAGATGGAAGTGGAAAGAGACTTGAGGCAAGCTATTGCTATAATTCAGTTATGAGGTGATAAGGATCTGTTCTAGAGTGGTAGCAGTGTCAGATAAGAGAAGGGAGCATATTTGAGAGCTTTTATAAAGGTAAAATCTACAGGCCTTGGCAATAGTTTCAATATAAGAGTAGAGGATAATAGATAGTGAGGATTCCAGGATAATTCTAGGTTGTGAGCCTGAGGGATTGGGAGGATCATGTTGCCTTCTACAGTAATAGTGAAAATAGGAAGAGGAGAGGATTTAAGAGGAAATATGAGTTCCATTTTGAACATGTTGAGTTTAATGTCTTCTGGACATCCAATTGGAAAAGTCCAAAAGGCAGTTGAAAATGCAAAATTGGAAGTCATTAGAGAGATTAGGACAGAATAGAGGTAATCTGAGAATCATCAGCATAGAGATGGTAATGAAATTTATAGGAGCTGATAAAATCACCAAGTGAAGTAGTATAGGAGAAAAGAATGAATAAATATATCAAAAACTCTGTAAAGAACTGGCTTTTTTAAAAAAAGAAGTAATGAAAGCCTTTAGTTGAATTAAAAACCAATCTTTTCTTTTGAAGAAATTTGCTTTTTTTTTTGCTAGAAAAGTAACTGGGATTAAAGCAAGTTTTCCTTGATATTTGGTATATTACATGCCAACCTCTCCTTTTCCTTATGGTTCTTGATATAAAATTCTACATGATTTGAAGGAGTGTTTTGAAATTTTATAAACATTCTAAAAAAATTTTAAGTTCCAGATTCTCTCTATCTCTTCGACCACTACCCCATCCACTGAGAAGGAAAACAATATATCAATTAATAATAATGAAAGCAAGAAAATTATACTCCAATTTATATTCAGAGTTCATCAGTTCTTTCTCTAGAGATGGATAGCATTTTTTCATTATGAGTCATTTGGAATTGTCTTAGAACATTGTATTGATCAGAGTAGTAAAGTCTTTCAGTTGATCATCATTATAATATTGCCTTTACTGTGCATAATGATCTCCAGTTCTCTCTTCACTTTACATCAGTTCATAAATGTCTTGCCATGTTTCTTCTGAAACTATCCCCTTCATCATTTCTTATAGCATAATAGTACTACATCATATACACAAATACACAATCATATACCACAATTTGTTTAGCCATTCCACTATTGATATGCATTCCCTCAATTTTCAATTCTTTGCCACCATAAAAAGTGGCTATAAATATTTTTTTGTACATATAGGTCCCTTTCCTTTTCTTTGAATTCTTTGAAGTATAGATCTAGTAGTGGTATTTTTAGATCAAAGGATATGCACAATGTTATAATGCTTTGGGCACAGTTTAAGATTTTTCTCCAGAATGGTTGGACCAATTCACTACTCTACCAATAGCTCATTAATATAGCTATATTCCCTTAGCCCCTCCATTGTCATTGTCATTTCTGAAAGGTACCTCATACTATAGTCAATACTGATTTACAGTATTTCAAAAAAACTGCCTATTCATATTCTTTAACTATTTATCAATTAGGGAATGGCCCTTATTTTTACGTATTTGACTTAATTTTCCTATATATTTGAGAAATAAAGATTTTTATCACAGAAACCTACTATGAATTTTTGATATTAACTCATTATCTATGGTATATATTAGCAACATGTAGTTTCCCTGACTATCTCTCAATAGAGCCTAATTTTGCTTTTGTTGTATTTTATGATTGTTACTGACCTCCTTACTTTGGCTGAAGTATAATAGACTCTGCTCTAGTCTCATTCCAATTATATGTCTTTCTGTCCCAAGTGTGTCTCTTGAACACAAACATATTGTTGGATTCTGGTTTCCAAACCATTCTACAATCTACTTCCATTCTATGGGTTAGTTCATCCCCTTTCCATTCCCATTTATGATCCCTAACTGTATATTTCCATCCATCCAGTTTTTTTTTTTAAAGATTTTTTTTAAACCCTTGTACTTCGGTGTATTGTCTCATAGGTGGAAGAGTGGTAAGGGTGGGCAATGGGGGTCAAGTGACTTGCCCAGGGTCACACAGCTGGGAAGTGTCTGAGGCCGGGTTTGAACCTAGGACCTCCTGTTTCTAGGCCTGACTCTCACTCTACTGAGCTACCCAGCTGCCCCCGATCCATCCAGTTTTTTTGTTTATCTTTCTTTCTCTCTTTCTATCTTATCCTCCTCAAAAAGTCTGTCTTGCTTCTGACCAATGTCTCTCCTATTTTGTATTTCCCCATATCTCTCATATCTTAGTTCCATCCCATCCCCATCTTCTTATTGGGCAAGACAGATTTCTATACCCAACTGAGTATGTGTATATATATATATATATATATATATATATATATATATATATATAATGTGTGTGTGT
>NW_025385317.1:0-5735 GCF_016433145.1 Gracilinanus agilis
CAGGTAGGGGTTGGCGGCGGCCGGCGGTGGCGGTGGGGGTGCGTAGTCAGGCAGGGCGTAGGGGGCCCTAGGGGACTGCGCGGCGCTGGCTGCAGCGGCTGCGGCCGCGGCAGCCGCCTGCGGGTACACGCTAAAGTTGTCCCCGCAGTAGAGGGCCATGTCCGCGGCCAGGGGCGAGCGGGGCTGACCTGACCGCTCCACCGAGCGCATCCCTCCCCGGCCTGTCCTCAGACGGCTGAGCCGCCCTCGGCCTCCTTATAGGGGAGGCACCCAGCCGCGCCCGGGAGAGCGGAGCTAGGGGGCGGGGACGCGGTGGCTCGACCCCGCCCCGCAGCTCTAGTTGGGCGCCAGGCGGCCCGGGGCTTTCTCATGCAGCTTGTCCTCTGATCTCTCCGTGCCCGAGAGGCTGTGGGAGCGCCGGCGGCCCCGCTCTCCTTTATTCCCCCACCTCTCCCCAGCCCGGGCGAAAGCTGAGGTGGGACACGAGTCCTCGAGCTTCTCGGAATCGCGGACCTCTCGGGGCCACGGTCAGCCAGCCTCTGCCCCGCCCGGTTCTGTCCCGGCCGGGAACTCTAAGCCACCCGGTATTTACATTCCCTCGGGGAACTTCGGCCCCCGCCCCCTGGGGCCCGTCCGGGGTGGCCGAATTCTGTAACGTTGTTTTGTCATTTTTATTAATATCTGTATGGGGTCTCAGTGGCCTTTTGATCCCATTCTCCCACTTTCTAGACCCCCTCCCCCACCTTTTTTTGCGGGGGGGAAAGAGACAGAGACAGGCAGAGGGAGAGAGGGGGGGAAGAGACAGAGACCAGGAGAGGGGGAGGGAAAGAGACAGACAGGCAGAGGGAGGGAGAGGGGGAGAAGGAGAGAGAGAACGAGAACTCGGGGCCAAGTGAGTGGTGGATGGGGCGCTTATTTCAAATTCCTGATAGGATTAACACTTGAAAAACCAGCTGCTATTTAAACTGTGCAAATAGCGCTGATCTACATCCCGCCCCTCCGAGCAGATCTCCGAAGGACTAGTCCAGCTTTATCGCGCTCCCCTCTTCCCTGAATGGGCGTAGAAATTTCCTGGAAGAAATATAAATTCCCGGGTAGAGAGGGAGACGATCTTATTAAAATTCCCTTGGACCTTGTGACCGGCTGTACCACTTAATGAGAATGTATTCAAAATCAGCTGGCGAGTTTTTAAACCTGAGGCTTCTAACCCCAAACCTTAGGAGGCACTTTTTACGTTTGCTTTTGGAGGGGGACAAAGCTTTGTGCTTTCATAATTAAGTTTGCCAAGAAACTAATAGAGCTGTTCTAGAAACTTAAAAAAAAATCCCATGTTTAATCACAAAATATTTCAAAAATTCTTAATAGTAAAAATGCGCCCACATTTGCTTGTGCAAGCTTTTGAAATGGATGAACATCCATAGCAACGTACTTCACGTCCTGGAATCCAAAATCGAGGAAAAGCCCTAATTGTCTACTTTAGATTTTGCTAGCAGAAATGAAAAATACCTTTAAAACCGTGAGTGTTTGTTTGTTTTCCTTCTGGAAAATAAATTAGCTCATTAAAATCCATACTTTCAGACTTGTGAGAAACGTGGCGTGACAATCTTGGGTGAGGGCGGGACTGTTATTGTCCCCTGTTCAACTTAATTTCTCTTTTAGAGAGATGAGGATTGCTTCTTCCTTTAGAGGAGCACAGTTGTTTTTAAATCTGTGCGGCCTTTTATGCCTCACCTGTTGGATATGGCAGAGTGAGGTAAGATTTAATCGTTTCAGACAAAGCTCCTACCTCTTCTAAGGTGTTCACAAATTTGAATTCATCTAAATGGAAAAAATATTTGGAGTAAGTACTTTGCAAATTTGTCTTTTCCTTTTAAGTAGACACTGGATTATTTGGGAAGGGAATATCTAAAAGGAAAATTGGAGGCATAATAGATTAAATAATTTGAAAGTATCTCTAGTAGTTTCAGTGATACAATTAAAGTATTTTTTCTTTGCATAATTTCATAGTTATGGCTTGGCAGATTACATGCTGTGTGATTTTTTTTTTATCAAATTAAATTTGTATTTAAATTCATTGAAAAATCGGATAGGTCTCATTTCTGCCTGTTGCCTTTGAGAGGAAGGGGTTATTTGTTAATCTCCTCTAAAGTATTCTGTTTGACAGCTTACCCAAGAATTATAAATGGTTGGATATTTTATAAAGGAAAGGGCTATTCCAACTCCCATCTGTTAAATAAGGGGCTGGGTTTTAAATGTTATTGCTGTGTTTAAATTCAACTAAATATAAGTAACCCTAAGGGATTAAATTAAATCATTGCTTTTTCTGTTAAAGTAGGGGTTAGTTCTTTCTATAAGGTCAGCTCATTTCCTGTATAACTATCTTCATCTTTTTGTTCCTGACACTGGAATTCCATTTAATAAAACACAGAGCCACCTAGAGTATCTTTGCCTCTATGACAGGTTCACATATTATTGATATACCATTCTTGTTCTTATACTGTGGCAAATAGATGAAATCACTCAGAAATATAGTTTATCATGGCTCTGTTCATTGATGAAAAAGAACTAACCCCAAAAAAGTGAGGAATGGTTAAGACAATA
Source organism: Gracilinanus agilis (assembly GCF_016433145.1). Classification (NCBI taxonomy): domain Eukaryota; kingdom Metazoa; phylum Chordata; class Mammalia; order Didelphimorphia; family Didelphidae; genus Gracilinanus; species Gracilinanus agilis. Next base: position 2,602 of record NW_025385317.1, read on the forward strand.
TTAAATAGACCAATAAAATGTTATGTGCCTTCATTTCCCTGGCAGAAAGTATAAAATGCATTGCATAAGGCACAAATTGCTTATAACTTCAATGAAATTGTATTATATTATTATATTACTACATTACCTTTTTACAAAAATGACAAGGGAGTCGTAGAATACATCTCCAATCATGCAAATTAAAATATGCCATTATTAGAAAGTAAAATCTTTTTGAAAGTCTATGAAATTAATAGATAATTTAATAATAATAGCTAACACATATAGTGATTTACAAATATTATTTACAACCATTCTGGTTGGAAATTCCTATTTTTAGTTATATTTTACAAAAGAAGAATCTGAGGTAGGTAGAAAGGTTTAGAGATGATTGAGAAATCGCCCCCTCCCCTCAAAGGCAATATATAAAATCATAAAAACTTACCAGATTTTTCTTTTACCTTTTTTCTTTTTTCTTTCTTCCTTTCTTCCTTTCTTCCTTTCTTCCTTCCTTCCTTCCTTCCTTCCTTCCTTCCTTCCTTCCTTCCTTCCTTCCTTTCTTTCTTTCTTTCTTTCTTTCTTTCTTTCTTTCTTTCTTTCTTTCTTCCTTTCTTTTTTTTCTTTTTTAAATGTGTAGATTCTGTTTTAGTATTAGTTCTAAGACAGAAGAAAAGCAAGGACTAGGCAATGGGCTAATAAGTGACTTGCCCAGGTTCACACAACTGGGAAGTATCTAAGGGCAGATTTGAACCTGGGTCCTCTGGACTCCAGGCCTGGTGCTCTATCCGCTGTGCACCTAGCTGCCCCTTTAGCACTCTGATCATTTCTGTAGCATGTTCTCAAAACTCTGTAAAAGAAGCGAGAATAAGTAGGTAACTAAATGGGCTAAATCAGGTTGAGGGTAATCGAGAGGCCTCAAAACCATCAGTGAGTTAGTGGAGTGTCAGCCCCAGGTATGTGAAGATTTCCCCCTGCATAAGGAGCAAAGGATAGAAATAATTTGTTCCAATGGCCATGGACAGCAGGTGGACATCAAAAGAGAAAAGCAAATTTTAAAAATACTCAAAATTAAAATATTTTAAAAATTAAAATTAAATAAAAGCAAATTTTTAAATTTTTAAAATTTAAAAATACTCAAAAGAAAAATTAAAAAAAGAGAAAGAAAAGCAGCCCTGAAAAAGGACTTTGAATTAATGTTATAATCTGCTGTGGCAGAGACAGAATTTATGATAATAATGAGCTTTAGCAAAATGCTGTCAAAAAGCCAAATTTTACTTTAAATAGGTAACTTGTATGACGTAGTCCCTTTCCCTGCTACATCTTCCATCCAGTGTCTAGGGTGCCTTGAGAGATTAGGGTGTCTCTTTGCTCTCTGCCTGACCTGTTGTCAAATTATTAGGGGACAAGGACATATGCCCCTCAGTCCCATCTAATCATTCAGTGTTCATTGGCTTTTACACAAGGATATTTGCCTAGAAGATATTGCGAGAACAGGTTTCCCACAGCAGCTTGGGGTCCTAATCCCTTCACACCTCCACACCTGATCTCTGGAGGGAGTTAAGATTAGACCCAAAACATGGCTCGTGGGTCCTATTGCATGGCAGCAACAAGGTGGCATCACTGCCAGAGGAAACCTTCTGCTGGGCACGGGTACCCAAAGTGGAGACAAAGGGATGCGCCTTTGCCTGGATGCTGTGTTGGCTGCAATACTTGGCCGACAACTTCTTTTTTTAAGTTTTTATCAATTTTTGTGTTTTTGTGTTTTGTGTACATTGTTGTACCCATTGTGTATGCTGTTTTCTTGGCTCTGCTATTCCCTCCATATCAGCAGGTCTTTCTTTATATTCATTACATTCATATTTATTTTTATTTTTATATTCATTTTCATATTTATCATAGTCATCCTATTCCTATATTTTTATTCTTCCTTCTTTATATTCAGGAAATTCATCACTTCTGACAATACAGTCATGTTCCATGATATTCAGGTCAGTCAGAAAATATTTAGTAAGTGCTTTGGATGTGACAGCCATTCTGCTAAACTTCGGAGATACAGAGGAAGGCAAAAGGGAGCCCCTGCCTTCAGTGAGCTCCCAGTCTAAACCGGAAAGACTACACTTAAGATTTAAATCCACAAATCATGAAAGCTGCCAAAAAGCTAAAAGAAAGGACAATAGCATGCCGTTTCTGAGCAGCTCTGGAAGTTTGATCTTAACGGTGCATTTTCCCCCATCTTTTCTCTAATTAATTTTTTGGAATTGTGTTACTTTTTATTCTGGATATGACAAACTCCAAATAAAATGAGTGTTTCCCAGTGCTTAGTAAAACAGAGAAAAGAGGACTGTACGTGAAATTCTGAATCTCTGATGCACACAGCTTGCTTTTCTTTTTAAGTATTTAATAAATTCAGCATGAAACTTTACAAAGCTGTTCTGCTGATGGGATATTACTTCTACCCTTCCCTACTTTCTCCTTGATGCTTAAAAAAAAAACAAAACTTCAATTGCCTTTTCCTCTTTGTTTTCTTTTAATGTTTCATTGTTTTGAGGGGAGGAGGCAACCCTAACCTTAGGCTCCTTCTCCACCCCCACCCCACCCCCTTTTATATTTACTCATTACACATAATAAAAAAACAAAATCATTCTCACAAATATACATAGTGTTTGGGGGCAGCTGGGTAGCTCAGTGGAATGAGAGTCAGGCCTAGAGACAGGAGGTCCTAGGTTCAAACCCGGCCTCAGACACTTCCCAGCTGTGTGACCCTGGGCAAGTCACTTGACCCCCATTGCCTACCCTTACCACTCTTCCACCTATAAGTTAATACACAGAAGTTAAGGGTTTAAAATAAAAAAAAAATTTAAAAAATTTAAAAAAAAAGAAAGAAATTGAAGGAAGAATAGCAAGAAACTGAGAAGGAACAGTGTCACAAAAACCTGAAGAGATTAAAAAAAAAAAAAAGAGCTGGGGGGGCAGCTAGGTAGCTCAGTGGATTGAGAGCCAGGCCTAGAGACGGGAGGTCCTAGGTTCAAATCTGGCCTCAGACACTTCCCAGCTGTGTGACCCTGGGCAAGTCACTTGACCCCCATGGCCCACCCTTACCAATCTTCCACCTATGAGACAATACACCGAAGTACAAGGGTTTAAAATATATATAT
>NW_025385318.1:0-6729 GCF_016433145.1 Gracilinanus agilis
TTCCTTCCTTCCTTCCTTCCTTCCTTCCCCTTTACTCTCTGTCTTAGAATCAATATAACTGGGAGTGCCAGGGCAGAAGAGTAGTAAGGGTTAGGCAATTGGGGTTAAGTGATTTGCCCAAGGTCATACAGCTAGGAAGGGTCTGAGGTCACATTTGAACCCAGGACCTCCAGCATCCAGACTTGACTCTCTCTATCCATCAAGTCACCTAGCTGCCCCACATATTGTTTCTATCACATGTATAATTTATTATTAAATTTTAAGCATTTGTGGTCAAAGGATATGAACAGGCAATTTCAGACTAAGTAATTAAAGCTCTCTAAGGTCATATGGAAAAAAATCTCTAAATTACTATTTATTAGAGAGATGCAAAGTAAAACAACTATGAGATACCATCCCATGCCTATCAGATTGGCTATTGTGACAGAAAAGCAAGATGATCAAACTTGGAGAGAATGTGGAAAAATTGAGACACTAAGGCACTATTGGGGGAGTTGAGAAATGATTCAATGATTCTGGAAAATAATTTGATTCTTGCTTGTTCCAAGCTCAGTGCTCTACCCACTATGCCACTTAGCTGCCTGGAAAACAATTTGAACCTATGCCCAAAAGGCCAAATAACAGTGTATTTTGACCAGCAATACCATTATTAGATTTATATCCCAAAGAGATAAAAAACAAAAAGGGGAGAACTTATATGTACAAAAATATTTAAAGCAGCTCTTTTTAGGGCAGCTAAGAATTAGAATGTGAGAGGATACCCATCAATTGGGGAATGGCAGATTAAGTTATAGCATATGATTGTAATGGAATACTATTGTGTTATAAGAAATGACAAGCAGAAAGAGCTCATAAAAATCTTGAAAGAAGGACACCAACTGAAGCATAGTGAAGCAAGCAGAACCAGGAGAATATTGCACATAGTGATAGGAATATTGTATGATGGAAGATTGTGAATAACAGCTATTTCTAGCAATACAATGATCCAAAACAATCTCAAAGGATTTATGATTAAAAAAAAAATGCCATCTGCTTCCAGAGAAAGAACTGAAAGATTCTGAATCTAGACCAAAACAAACTTTTTAAACTTTCTTATTTTTGTTCAAGTTACCTTTCACAAAAGGATTAATAAGGAAAAAATGTTTTGCATTGATTGCACATGTAAAATCTATATCAAATTGCTTACCATATTGGGGGGAAGAGAATTTGAGCCTCAATTTTTTTTAAATGTTGTAAACCATTTTTACATGTAATTGGGGAAAAATAAAATAAAGTTTTTAAAAATTTAAGTATTCCAATATCTTTTTGAAGGTCATCAATCTTGCCAACCAGGCGACATTCTGTTTTGGTTCTCTAGGGCTTTTCAATATGAGCAGGGGTCTCTATTGCTAGAGATGGTTCCTGAGCTTCCTTCAAGACTCAGCTAAAATCCTACCTTCCTCAGAAAACCTTTCTGAATCCCTTTCAATATAAATGACTTCTCTCTGTTGATTACTTACAGCTTATCCTGTATATACTTTGTTTGTACCAAATCCCTTTTAATATTTAGTGCCTTCCTTCTGTGGATTCTTATTTACAATTTATCCTTTACAAAGCTTGTTAAGTGGCACAGTGGATAGAACACAGGACTTTAAATCAGGAGGACTTGAATTCAAATCCTGTCTTAAACATTTACTGGATGTGTGACTTTGGGCAAGTCACATAACCTAACTGGCCTCAGTTTCTTTATCTGTAAAATGAGCTAAAAAAGGCAATGCTAAACCACACCAGTATCCTTGCCACAAAACTCCAAATGATATCCTGAAGAGTCAGCCACAACTAAAACAACTGAAAAATAACAAATAGGTTATTCCTAGCTATTTGCCTGTTGTTTTCCGCATTTAACTGGGTGATCCTTAAGAGCAGGGACTGTCTTTTCCTCTTCTTTCCATCCCCAGTGCTTAGTGTGATGCCTGACACATAGGAGGCACTTAAACAATGTTTATTGACTGACTTATACAACAGAGAAGTCCTTTTGCATTAGGAATAGAAGTAAGCCTTTTGAGTCAGTTGAATTTCCCTTCTTAATTAAAAACACCTAATACCAGAAGTGGTGCCTGATGGTTGGTTCGCTTGAGAATACGAAGTCATTGCACTTTGGGGGCCCACTTTGCTTTAGAATTTCTGGGCTATTAACAGTCCTATAGAGGAAACTTTGTTCCACACGTGTGATATGGTGCTCTCAAGAAAGGCATACTGGGAGTTAGAAGCTAATGCCAATAGCAAGAGGAAGGCACTGAAAGTTGGGATGAAGGATGCCTCTTTCTACTTATTAGTACCTCTTTCATCCACTATAAAAATGGTGGTGAGTATGGATAATAGCACCTTTTAAAATTTTTTTTTCAAATTAATTTCTAAAACTTATGAAAAGTGTTTTAAAAGGAAAACTAGATTGCTAGAAGTAGCAAAAGAGATAGAAGAAAGAAGAAAAACAGGTGTGTATGGATGTGCACACTTAAATTTATTTACCTAAAGATGAATGAATGCATTTTAAGAAGCAAATGAGTATGCCTGAACTAATCCTTTGGAATATTTGTAGAGATTCAAAGAATTTCATAAAACTAATTAAGGTTAGGCTTTTAAAAAATGCTGCTCTTAAGTTGTTTTTAGCAAAGGTCCCCAAAAAAGCTCAGAGAGAGCTGGGACATTTTTGTTGTTGTTCATTCATTTCAGTTGTGTCTCAATTTCCAAGACCCCATCTGAAATTTTCTTGGCAAAGATACTGGAGTGGTTTGCCATTTCCTTCTTCAGTTCATTTTATACAGGAGTAAACTGAGGCCAACAGGGTTAAATGACTTGCCCAGGGTAACATAGCTATTATCTGAGGTTGGATTTGAACTTAGTTCTTCTTGACTCTGGGTCTAGCCTTGGTAGCAGAGGATTTTTTTTGGAGTCCAAGACTAATTCTTTAGCTGTAAATGCCACTTATTACATCCTCCCTCCCTTTTATCCCCTTGCATTTCCTCAAGGTCTGAGAACTGAATTCTACTTGTCATACAACTGGCTTAAATGGTGGCAAAAACAGTGCGCAGGCTCTGAATAAGTGCAAGCTCAACACATTTTTACTCATAAGATTTGTCCTCTTTCTGCTGGAAGGGCTCTGACATTGCACAGATGTGTACAGGGAAAGAAAAAGTCTGTCTACAATGTGAGATTGAATAAATAAATGCATACCTTTAAGAGATTATACTTACTTATGTTGATGAATTTTACTTTTGTCTCTCTTTCTGGTTTGTGTTTTATCACTAACAGCTATAGAATCAGAGGAAAAACTAGTCTATGAAATTTAAAAATAATAATAATAATAATAAAAACATAACTGTTCTTTGGGAAAGTGCCTTGTGTTCAGACTCTAAGCCTGGGAACCAGAGATCTTTGATATTATTTCTGGCTCTGGTAGTCATAATGTCTGGCATCTTACTTCATGTTTTTTTTTTTTAACTTTCATTAATAGTAATAATAGCCAGCATTTATATAAGATTTTAAGTTTACAAAAGTTTTATTCATTATCTCATTTGATCATCAAAACAACCCTATGAGTGGGTGCTATTACCATACCCATTTTACATAGAAGGAAGGACAGAGTGGTTAAGTGACTTGCTGCTCCCCAACCTCCCCAGCATCCATAATACAACTAAAATGTGTCTGTGGCACATTTATACTCAGGTCTTCCTAACTCATGCTCCAGAGCTTTAAACCCTACACCACTAAATGCCATATTTTTTAAAGTGAAATTTCATTCTATCTAGTATCTCTATGGCTCCTAACACTTTCTAAAACTATGAGCATCTTAGAATTCATCTCATGAAGGAATGATGAACTGGAGGAATTCCATGTGAACTGGAACAACCTCCAGGAATTGATGCAGAGTGAAAGGAGCAGAACTAGGAGAACATTGTGCACAGAGACTGATACACTGTGACACAATTTAATGTAATGGACTTCTCTACTACCAGCAATGCAATGATCCAAGACAATTCTGAGGGACTTATGAGAAAGAACGCTATCCACAACCAGAGAAAGAACTGTGGGAGCCTAAACACAGAAGAAAAATATATGATTGATCACATAGGTTGGGGATATGATTGGGGATGTAGACTCTAAGCAATCACTCTAATGCAAATATTAATAATATAGAAATAGGTCTTCATCAATGACACTTATAAAATCCAGTGGAATTGCTTCTTGGCTGCAGGAGGTGGATGGGAGGAGGTGAAGGAAAGAGAGTGAATCATGTAACCATGGAAAAACACCCTAAATTAATTAATTAAATAAATGAAGATTTTCAATTTAAAAAAAAAAGAATTCATCTCATGTCAATAATCTGAGTACACATAAGGAATACTTTCCCAACTCCATAACTCTGGCCAACTGATTTTCTCTCTTTCTCTTTTTTTTTTTTTTAAACTCTTATCTTATGCCTTAATCAAATCAATACTGAGTATTGGTTCTAAGGCAGAAGAGCAATAATGGCTAGGTTATTGGGGTTAAATGACTTGCCCAGGGTCACACAGCTAGGAAGTGTCTGAGACCATATTTGAATACAGGACCCCCTTTCTACAGACCTGGCTCTCCATCCACTGAGCCACCTAGCAGCTCCCTGATTCTCTAAATATTACTCCTTTTGCTCTGCCTGGCAATCCTACCCATTTCTCAAAACTCACTTTAACTCTTCTTTCTGTGAAAAGGTCTTCCCTGAACACTCCAGCTGCAAGTAGGGTTCTTTTCTTCTGGAGTTCCATCATTTCTTCCACACAGTTGACAATGACCATATTATTTCTTGATATATTCATCATTCTTTTTGTATGTACTCCATGGTTTTTTTTTTCTCCTCATCTAGACTGTAAGTTCCTTTAGCCTTAAATTTAACAGGTGTTTATTAAATGCCGTGTGTGTGTTTGTGTGTGTGTGTGTGTGTGTGTGTGTGTGTGTGTGTGTGTGTATGTGTTTCAATATGCTGTGCAGTGGGGATGATAGAAGAGTTAGATAAAGGCATAAAGGAAGTATGATACAGTGGAGAGAGAACTGGACTTGGAGTAATTCAGCCAATGAGCATTTCTTGAAGGGGCAGTTAGGTAGCAGAGTGGAGAGATTGCCAGGCTCAGTGTGGGGAGGACCTGAGTTCAAATCTTGATTCACATACATCCTAGCTGTGTGACCCTGGGAAAAATCACTTCATGTCTAGTTCTCAGCACTTTTCTGCCTGGTAGATGGTAAGGGGTTTTGGTTTTTTTAAAAGAACATTTATTGAGAATTTATTCTTTCCCAGGAATTTTCCTAAGACCTTGGAATGTAAAAAACAAAAACCAAACAAACCATTGCCCTTATATTCAAGGAGCTCACATTCTAATGGGGAAGACAATATGTGAATAATAACAATAAGAGGCTGTATAAGCTCTGAACACAGTAAAAGTAAGCACTGGGTTAGGATGCTAGGATTGTTGTGTCAGGAAAAGTCTCTTCTAGAAGGTGGGATCTGAGCTGAGTCTTGAAGAAAGCCAGAGAAACTAAGAAAAGCAGGGGAGAAGGAAAAATATTTCAGGGATGGGCAATTGCCATTTTAAAGGCATGGAGTCTCATGTTTGAGGAATAGCAAATAGCTCAGAACAGAAGGATCACAATGTGTAGGGGAGAATAAGATATATTATACTGACAAGGTAGGAAGGGGCTGGATTATGAAGAGTCTTAAAATCCAACAGAGGACTTCATATTTGATCCTAACAGTAATAGGGAGCCACTGGAATTATGAGGGGTGAGGGAGGTGACCTCATCATATCTACTCTTTAGGAGAATCACTTTGGTAGCTAAGTCGGGGATGGACTGGAATGGAGAGAGACTTGAGGATACAAGACCCATCAGAAAGCTACTGCAGGGGCAGCTGGGTAGCTCAGTAGAATGAGAGCCAGGCCTAGAGATGGGAGGTCCTAGGTTCAAATCCGGCCTCAGACACTTCCCAGCTGTGTGACCCTGGGCAAGTCACTTAACCCCCCATTGCCCACCCTTACCACTCTTCCACCTAGGAGCCAATACATAGAAGTTAAGGATTTTAAAAAAAATAACAGAAGGCTACTGCAACTGTCCAGGAGAGAGGTGCACAAGGTCTGGCTCAGCCTAATGGCTATGACAGTGGAGGGAAGGGCAAATATGAGAGGTGCTGAGAAGGAAGAAACAATAAGATCTGGCAACAGATCGAACATATGAGGAAAGGAGAATGAAGACTGAGAAGTAACAATGAGTGGATAAGCCTGGGTGACAGGGAGGAGCTAACTCGTTGCCAAATATGAAAAAAAAAATGTGATTAATGATATCTGTACTGTCTCCCTCATAGTGACTAAAGCACACTGGAAAACTTAAAAACACTAAGGAGTGTGTTTATTTATTTCTGCCAGATCTGTGGTTTCTTTGGTACTGTAATCTGCCCGGGATCAAATGGCCTGTATATAACAATGTATCAGAGGTAGAACTGAAACTCAGAACTTCTTGACTCCAAGGTAGGCTCCTTATCCACTATGCCATGTTTTGTGTGTATATATTTGTAAAACAATAAAATTATTATAAGACATAGTTTCCTGCCTGCATGGCTCTTCCAGTACAGGAGAGAAGGAGAGGGAGAAGTAAAGAGAGAGGAAGAGAGAAACAGACAGACAGAGACAGAGAGACAGGCAGAACAACAGAGAAAGAGAGGAAGAC
>NW_025385319.1:0-1614 GCF_016433145.1 Gracilinanus agilis
CTTTTTGTCCCTATTTATTTTTCTCCACATATCAATTAAATCTAATTTTTCTAGGACTTCATTCACCTCTCTTACCTCTTTCTTATTTATTTTTCGGTTTGATTTATCTAGATCTGACAGAGGAATATTTAGATTCCCACTAATATGGTTTTACTATCTATTTCCTTCTTGAGCTCAAATTCCGTGTGTGCTCGCTAGCTTCCTGGGGTCCCAAATCCCGCCGCTCTCAGGAACAGGCCCCGGAGCCGCCAATGACTCAATGGGTGCCCCAAACTTGCTCCACCTCTTCCTAGCTGGCCTCGGCGCTAAAGGTGTTGTGTGTGGAGGGGTTGGGGGTGGTGTGGTTGCTCAGCCTGCGATTTAGTGAGAGCTATTTCACCCCTTTATAACATGGAAATGCCCTGATTCCACGTACCTTCCACGCTGTGCCCTGTTGTGGGGTTCCTCCGTTCGTCTGGACTTGTTTTTAGTCCCCTTGAGGAGTTTTGTGTGTTTCGGTCAGGAGAGGTTAAGAGCTGCTTCTTACTCTGCCGCCATCTTAACCCGGATCCTGTATCCTCCATGTTTGAACAAGCCATTGCCCATTACCTGGAATGTACACCTTCTTCATCACCTCTCCTAGATTCCCTGCTTTCCTTCAGAGCTCAACTCAGCTATCACTTTCTACATGAAGACTTCTCTAATCTCCAATTTGATCCCTTTGAGGTACCATGTACATTTGCTACTGTTTCCTTCTCCAACGACCTTGTATTTTTAAAATTAAATAATTTGCAACATTAAAGTTTCCAGGTGTCTCCCTATTTATTCTACATATAATTATCTATGTAGATGTTGTCTCCCCTGATAAAACATAAGTACCTTGAAGGAAGGAGCTGCTTCATACCTGGCATATAGAAGGCGAATGCAAATGGTTGCTGATTAATTGGTTGAAAATTGGAAGATACTTTCAAATGATCTAGTTGAACTTTTACCTGGGACAAGAAATACCTTTACAGCATTAACTATGGGGTTAATAATAACATCAGCTAAGTGTAGTGGAAAGAGAACTAGATTTAGACTCTGGAATAAAATTTCAGCTCTACTAATTACTCCTTGGGTGATCTCCGATGAATGACTCTGCTTCTTGGGGTCTCAGTTTCTTCATCTGCAAAATTAGAGGGCTGTGGTAGATGATCTCAAAGGTCTGTGCTAGTTCTATTTAAAAGAATCCATCATGACCTTTCAACCACTAATATGGTCTAGATAGCATCTTTTTAACTTAATGATAATGTCACATGGGAGGGAAGAAAAAGTCTTTATGTGGTCAAAGAGATTTTATCTATTGTTCTTCCTTTGTTCATATGGCCTGTTACTCCATTGTAGCAGATTGACATGATTTGCTCAGCCAAATCAAGCTGTTTTATTTTGTATCTGGTAACTTGGATGGTTTCTTTCTGAGATGGCTATGTTTTTCAACTTTTTGATATATTTCAAAAGGCAAACAAAGTTGATTTCAGGCATCAAGGTAAAAAAAAAAATAGATTAAACCTATTTACATGACTTTGACAACTTTAGAATTCTTTTCTGAGCCTAAGGTAGGAAGAGTTTTGTTTTTTTATTGATATATTTATATAT
>NW_025385320.1:0-2094 GCF_016433145.1 Gracilinanus agilis
ATTTAAGAAAAACAAAACTATCCTGCTTGATATTAACTAATGATACACACAGGGCACCTACTTAATAAATCTTTATCTTTACAAAACTAGTTGGGAAGAGGGCTAGGTGATATCTTAAGCTATCCCTTCCAAGCTTAAAAAGATGATTCTCTAATTCAGAGCCTCTCGATCTCATTTTAGGAGATGAGGGAGAGCTCATTGACAATGTCAGAGCTTTGGCCTTTGATTTTCTTCCTTCCTCTTCTGGGATTTTTGCCCAATTGATCAACTTCACTCATTTTTCAGTATCTATCAGCTCCTTCTCCCACTGTTTATGAACATGATTAAGATTCTCTCATGCTAAAAATGTCTCTTGCCTTGACCATTTGCAATCCTTCAATCTGCTCTGCTATATATCTTCTCTTTAGCAACTACTAAGCTTCTAAAAAGAATACTCCACCCTCCTTGCACTTCCTCTCCATTCATTCACTCTTCAATTCCCTGCCTTTTGGCTTCTGTCCCCACTACCATCCTCAAACTGCCTCCTACAAAGTCACCAGTGACTTGCTCAATTACAAATCACATGGCTTCTTCTCATTTACTTTCCTTGTCCTCTCTGACACATATGACAACATTTCCCACCCCTTCCTTCTGGAAACTCTCTGTTCCTCTGATTTCTATACAAATTCAGCCTCTTTTGACCTTTCTCTAATTCAGCTGTTATAACTTCCTAAGAAGTCTATCTGCCTTCACTTTCTCCCATCTCTACTCCATCCTTCACATGACTCTCGGTGTAATCTTCCTAATGTACAATTCTAAATAGATCACTCCCTTACTTAAAAGTCTTCAGTGGTTTCCAATTGCCTGTTAATAAAATATAAAACCCTTGCCCTGGCATTCAAGGCTCTTCACCATCTGGTTCAGGCTTACCTTTCTAGCTTTAACTGGGAAAGAGTTCAAATGAAAGGCAATATGTTGTAATATACAGGGCTTGGACCCAGGAAACAGTTCTATTTGAATTCACTTACTGGCTATGTAACTTTAAAAAGTCACTTAATATCTCTGAGCCTCAATGTTCCCATGTATAAATTGGGGATAATATATATTTAATATCACATTCATTGAGCTTCTTTAAAGAAAATGTTTTACAAACCTTAAAGTTTTATACTAATATGATTAAGAGAAAAGGAAGAGGTAAGTTAAAAAGAATGAGAATGAGTACTTCTGATGGGAGATTAAGAAAAAATGTAGGGGGTGGCTAGATGGCTCAGTGATGGGAGGTTCTGGATTCAAATCTGAACTCAGACACTTCCTATATGCCCCTTCTGGGCAAGTCACTTAATCCCCATTGCCTAGTCCTTATTACTCTTCTTCCTAGAGACCAATACACATTCTTAGATTCTAAGTTGGAAGGTAAAAGATTGTTGTTTGTTTGTTTATTTTAATTGTAAAAGCTGACATAGAAAAAAGGGGAACATAGAGGCAGGAGGATTTCCTTAAGAAAGAATGAAAGAAGTAGTAGAGGAGATAGTGGCATCTCCCCCTTGGTAGAGAATTGGAAGATTACGTTGAGTGTAAAATGAGCACGTGGTCAGACACAGCCAGTTCATTTTTTGGTTTTATTTACCTACCTTTTTTTCCCAACAAATGAGTTTATGTATGTATTTACATATATACATGCCCTATGCCCTAGGAAACATCCATATGTGAATAAATGCAAACTGCATGAAATAGAGGTAAAGTTTTAGATGTGCATTTTACAGACATACATGTAAATATATGTATATGATTGCATGTCTATATTACATACATATACACATACACGTACTTATAGTCAGCTACCTACAAGAGAATACAAACAAAAAAGAAAGTCTCTGCCTTTAAGTAGATTACGTGTCCCCTGAAGGAATACTACAAAATAATAAACACCAAATATACAATATATCAAATGTATGATGCAAATAAGTAAATATATAACAAAGTATATATATAGTATAATGAAAAGTGATAACAAGATTGATTTTTTTTAATACAACAGGTAGGTTCCTGGCAGGGGAGATATTGGGAAATACCTAATGTCAAAAACAAGTGTCTGTACACATATAAATGAATATA
>NW_025385321.1:0-6483 GCF_016433145.1 Gracilinanus agilis
ATATATATATATATATATAAAACATATATATATGAGAAGATATGAGAAGAACAAAGTGTATTTCATACACACACACTCTCATCTATCGATATCTATCTATCTACAATTTGTTGTGTGTGGAAAGTCAAATGAATTGACATTGGTAAAATGATTTGTGAATCTGAAAACTATGTAAGTGCTATCTATTATTATTATTCTATATGTATGTGTATGTATAGATATATACTTTATATATGTTTATATTCATATATACACATAAAATAATTTACCCAATAAACCTCATTTTAATACATATAAACACATACATGTGTTTATTTAGAATATATCATGCACATGATATATTATTACATATGAATAAATATACAATAAATATTGCTCCTTGGAAAAGTCCTGAAATTTGCTTGTGTAAATGGGCATCAAAGGCATTGTAGCTTATGGGTTATGGTGAAATGGTTCCATTTTCTGTATTCTCACTGTTTCTCAAATTTTAAAACTTTACATGAGCAAATGAGAAATTCAAATAACATTCAGGTTGTTCTTAAATATATCAGTTGAGTTGGAACAAATTTGTGTTTTCAAAACAAGGGTTATAGCAGAATTGATTGTAAATATAATATAAGGCAGGGAGTCAAGAAGATAGGGGAGAGATCAAGCAATTCTAGGAATATTGGAAGGAAAAAACCCCACTAAAGTAGATAGAGGGAATCATAGAAGGTTTCAAGAATGAGGAGGACTCTTTGAAGGAATATAATGACTTTGAAAGATGGTCATGAATAAGAAGAAAGATTGTTATGAATAATACATACTGAAAAGTATATGTTTATATTTATATGTGTCTTATATTTATAAAATTATATTTGTAAAATTTATAACAAGCTATATAACATATTTAGATGCTATAGATGTCTACATGTAAGACATACATATATCTCAAAATTATATAAATGCTAACCATTATTCTGTGTATATATACATATATACTTTATATGTGTATTTGCATGTACATATATAAAACATATATGTATATATGTGAAAGTACGAATTTAGTTGAGTAAGTATATATTTTATTTCTGTATATATATACATATATAACATTTGCATATGCACATACAGAATAACAATAATAATAATAGGTAGCATTTATATAGTTAAAAATCTCTACCTTCTCTCTTAGCATCAATTCTAAGAAAGAAGAGCAAAAAGGTTTAGGCAATCAGGATTAATGACTTGCCCAGGGTCACACAGCTAAGACGTGTGCGAAGATGGATTCTTGAAATTCTAAGTCTGGTGCTCTACCCATTGTGTTACTTTCCTGTCCCTCATTTATATATAGTTTTAAGATTTGCAAAGCCTTTTACCAATGTCAGCTCATTTGACTCTGCATACATTCTACTAACTAGCTACACTGGCCCACTTTGGTCCTAACCATCTCCCCTGGTATGAGCTGTCCCCTAGACCTTCCCTAGACTGCCCCTTAGTTTCCTTGGCTTTAAGATTCTGACCAAATCTACCTTCTGCATGAAACCCTCCACAGCTGCTAACTGGGGTTTCCTTCCATTTAATCTCCTTACAGCTAATTGGCAGGGCAAATAGTGTCAGGATGACCCGAGTTTGCCTCCCTTAGATGCTTCTCTTAGACACAATTTCCTATTCTGTAAAATGAGGATAATAATAACGCCTGCCCCAGAGGGTCTTTATGAGGATTAGCTGAGATAATATATGTAAAGTGCTTCACAAAATTTAAGTGCTATATAAATGTTAGCTATTAAATTGTTAGAAAATACAAATTTTATAAGTATGACTCATCCACAGATTACCCCAGTAAGTTCTTTTAAACTTTTGGGGATTTAAACAAAAAATTTGGGAACTAGAAACAAGAAAGAAGCCCATGTAACAGCTATCAGATTCAAGAGTGCCATCTTAGAGCATAGTTATTTGTGGTTGTTCAGTCATTTCTATTGTGTCTGACTCTTTGTGGCTCCACTTGGGGTTTTCTTGGCAAACTTAATGGAATAGTTTTCCATTTTTTTCTCCAACTCATTTGACAGATGAGAAAACTGAGGCAAACAGGGTTAAGTCATTTGTCCAGGCTCACACAGCTGATAAATATGTGAGGCCAGATTTTAACTCAGGAAGATTAGTCTTCTTGACTTCAGGCTCAACACTCTATCTACTGAGTCACCTCACTGCCCAAGTAAGTTAAGCATTGATTGGAGCCTAGTTAAACATTGCCTAAAGTGACAAAGGAAAGACTTAAACGTTTCTCTTCTTCTACACATTGTAGAAAATCCTCACTAGACTGGAAGCCTGATGGGCAGTACAGACCTTTAACTGATACCAGGAAGGAGCAACCCCTACTCCCACCCAAAGGAGGAGGACTTTTCAAAGTTGTGGACCCAAAAGACACTCAACTGGCATGGCTTCATTCTCTTTTATTTCTTGTTGCAGCATTTCCCTCTAATTCTGCTCTCTGCTCCTCTCTTCCTTTCCATTATCTTCTCAAGCTCATTCCACTGAAGAAAGATGAGAATTCTTACAATGTCCTGTAGGTCTAAAGAGTGAATTTTTTGTTTTACAATGTGATACTAAATAGGTTTAAGAAAAAAATAGCAAAGGGAGTCCATCAAACTCATGTGGTTCCCCTAGTGATTGCACTGTGGGCAATCTAAAAGAATTCTTCTTCATGTGAAAAATAACTTTTTAATGGCATTTGGGCAACAACCTGGAATTTTAAGTCTTTTAATCATATAAATTTTATATAAATAAAATCATATAAATTTTATAAAAAACCATATAAATTTATATAAATATAAATAAATTAAATAAATTCAACAATAATATTTATTCTGTCCTTATCATGAGCAAGTCACTCTGCTAGGCACTAGGGGATATGCCACGAGAGAGAATAAAACATTTATATAGTGTCTACTCTGTGCCAGGCTGGGGAGCAGCTAGGTGACATAGTGGATAGACTACTGAACTTGGAGTCAGGAAGACCTAAGTTCAAATCCAGCCTCTGACTCTTAACTAGCTGTGTGATTCTGGGCAAGTCACTTAACTCTACTTTGGTTTCCTCATCTGTAAAATGAACTGGAAAAGGAAATGGCAAACCACTACAATAATTTTGCTAAGAAACTCCAGATGAGGTCATGAAAAGTTGGACATGACTGAAAAACAACTGAAAAACAATGATAGATTTTAAAAAGTAGGTGGTAAATAATGACTTTGAAAGATGGTCATGAATAAAAAGAATATACTCCACATATTTTGTACCGATAAATGAACATAAGAGCTGACAGGATGATTTTGGGGAAGTGCAAGTAGTTTACTTGGGCAAGAATTTATAAAAGGGAATGATGTGATGTCATACTAGAAAAATATGTTGGAGCCAAATTGCGAAGAGCCTTAAATGTAAGGTTCAGGATTGTGTATTTCTACAGGAAATTGGGAGACAAAGTTTTTGTGCAAGGCAGTGAAATATTCAGCCATTTCTTTTAGGAAGAGGCAATGGTGGAGTAGAAGGAGAAAGATGGATGTAGGGAGAACATAATGATAATAGTCAAGGTGAGAAGTGAGGAGGGGTTGCTTCTTGGTGGTGGCCGTATGAGTGGAGAGAAAAGGACAGTTGTAAATGATGTCATAATGTTAGAATTAAGAATTTTGGGGAATTATATATAGAGAGTGTTGGAGAAGGAAGAACCCAATTATCTCAAAGGCTATAAGGTGATTGGGAGGACAACAGACTTAGGAATATTTTGGAGAGAGACACATAGGGCTGGAAATGATAAGCCCAAATTTGAATATGTTGACTTTGAAGCATCATTGGGATATTCAGGTGGAGATGTTCAGGAAACCATTTGCAATATATAGTGGAATTCAAAAGAGAGATTAGGCAGAAGATACAGAATCAGTAGTCACAAAATCATATGCTTTCAGAGTAAGAAGGATTTGCCTTCAGGGGCCAGCTCATAGCTGAATCACTTATGCAGAACTGATAATTTGGCCAAAGAGAGAAGACATGATCACCAAGGAAGAGAGGATAGGAAGAAAAGAGAAGAAGGTTCAGGATAGAATTTTGAGGTGTACTCATATTTAGATAATGGAAATGGACGATCCAGCAACGATGACCAAGGAATGGTCAGATAGGAGAATCAGGAGTGACCAATGTCACAAATGTGGAGGAGATGGTCAAATAGTGTTAAAATATGCAACAAAGATATGAAGGAGAAGGATTGATAAAAGGCCTTTGGATTTGGCATTCAAAACATTATAGGTCACCTTTAAGAGAGTATTCTTGGTCATTTAAGTGCTTGGGCAGAAGCAGGTTGCTAAGGGGTGAGTTGTGAGAGGGCAATGAGAAAATATAGGCAATGAGTGTTAGTGGTGCTCTCTGGGATTTTAACAATGAGAAGAATAGGGGTAGATTAAATGTATGACATGATCAAGTGGAGGTTTTTTTTAAGGATAAGGGACATCTGAGCATGTTTGAAGGCAGAGAAGAAGCAAGTAAATAGGGAAAGACTGAAATGAGAGGAGGGGGAAGTGATATTTGATGGGGTCACTTAACTAAAGAAAGAGAAAGTAGGCTTAAGTAGAATGGTTAGCCTAAGCAAGGAAAAGGGACACCTAACTGGAGACTGGATCAAAGAGGAAGAAGGTGGGTGATAAAGAGATTTGGAATAGGGGAGGCTGGGGAGTTCATGAGACATAGCCTTGATTTTTCTCATTGAAATAGGAAGGGAAGTAATCTGCTCAGAGGAGAGAGTCTGGAAGGTTGGCAGGGGCTTCAAGAGGGAGCAATGATTTTGGAATAACCACTGGGAGGAATGTGTTAGAGTCAGTTCGATAGAAATAAATGTCCTAAATAGTGAGAGCATGAAGGGGAGTATGATAGAGTCCATTGCTGCTCAGTCATGTCTGACTCTTTGTGACCCCCCTTTTTTTGGCAAAGATATAGAAATAGCTTGCCATTTCTTTCTCAGGTTCATTTTACAGATGATGAAACTGAGGCAGAGGATGATTTACTCAAGGTCACACAGCAAGAAAGAGTCAGAGGCCAGATTTGCCTGACTCCAGGATCTGTGTCTTACCATCTAACTGACCAAATGAGTCAATTAGAGAAAGATAAATGTTGCACAATATTGGGAATTCAGCTGAGATTTTTTGTTGTTCAGTTTTTCAGTCATGCCCAATTCTTCATGACCATATTTGGAGTTTTCTTAGCAAAAATGCTGGAGTGGTTTGCTATTTCCTTCTCTAGCTAATTTGACAGATGAGAAAACTGAGACAGGGTTAAAAGACTTGCCCAGAATTACACACCTAGGAAGTGTCTGAAGCCAGGTTCAAACTCAGGAAGATGAGATTTTCTGATTCCAGGACCAGTACCCTTTCCACTGTGCCACCTAGCCACCTGAAAGCATATTGGGACTTTGTTAAGATCTTCATATATGTGCCCTGACTGACACCACTTGTGCCTAACTCATACAATATTCCATATCTGCTCAGTAATGAGTGATCCAGCCCCTGCTTGAAGACCTTCAAAGAGGGGAAAACCACTAAAAGAGAGCTGAGAGAAAGAGTTAAATTCAGCAAAGATTTATTAAGAGCCAGCTCTGTACCAGGCACCTGACAAGAAAAAAAATGAAACTTCCTGCTCTTAAGGAACTTTGAATATTCTTCTGAATACTCATATTCTATCCACATAAGGCTTAGAGACTCAGCCTGGGTCACTAGGAACATTGTCTCCACATCCCTGGGAGCCTTTCCAGGGAATTAGGTAGTCCTAGAAGAAGAGGGAAAACAGGAAGCTTATTCTCCATCAAGAAGCTCTCATCAAAGTCTTAAATGTGACCATTAAAAGTTTTTTTTTTCCATTAACAAAAATTATTTTCTCACCTCTACCACTTCAATTAGGAAAAAAGAAAAACAAAACCATTAAATGTGATTTCAGTGGGGATGTTGATTCCTTATTTTGGGAGTCATCTTCAACTATATTCTCATTCTTCCAACCTTATTATCGTCTGGGATATTCCTGGTCACAATCTAATGCTAAAATAAAGAAGTCCAGATATTCCTTGCACATCCCTCCACCCTGATAATCTGGAAAATCCATATAACAGTTTTTGGCCCTCCCTTCATATCAGAAAAGAAGTCTGAATTTTTTCTTTTTCTCTTCTGGGATGTTTACACTACCTTATTGTAAAATTTGGGCTAAGTATTTGGTCATAGGCTGTATGTGGGACAATGTTATTATTTCTAGCTTTTGTGTGTTGTCTACTGGCTTTCTCATTCTTTTTGCAAACTTTTACTTTTACTTTATAACTTTTAAAATTTACATAACTTTAATAAATAACTAAAAAAGAAGTTGTGCATATTTATTATACAATATTGTTATAATGATGTTTTATGTATCATATATAATTTTGTTATTATTATATTATAAATATATAATAATATGTATTATGTTATTGTATTATATAATAT
>NW_025385322.1:0-4031 GCF_016433145.1 Gracilinanus agilis
GAAGGAAGGAAGGAAGGAAGGAAGGAAGGACTTAAGCCCTTTGAAGTGAGGAATTATGATTTTGTGAAATTGTGAAAATTTCCTAGATATTGACTATTAAAAATCTTTGGTGGTATTCCTTTGAATTTGTGAGCTCTCCTCTGTAACCCAAGAGTATGTCTATTCTGTATGGATGCTTGGCATGGCAGAGCTAATTCAATTGTCTTTTTAGATAAAGTTTACATTGATTCTAAAAAAAAAAAGCCTGGCACACAGTAGGTGCTTAATGAATGTTTGTTCATCCATTAATTGATCAACTCATAGCCAGTGTCACACAGATAGGATCTTGCTCTTGGATATGTACAGACCTCTAATAACATTCAGAGATTCACACATACACTATAAGTCCATGCAGACACCCTAGAAAATGCATACCCTCTAACACAAGTATAGAAGAGCTCAGTCAACTTTCCTACACACACACACACACACTGGATACACTCACCAGCTGGGTCCTGAGCCACACACATACCTCATCTGTGGGTTTGAGCCTCTCCCTCGAGATAAGAGTCCTAGGCTGGAAGCACCTTCTCTGGATTCCACATTCCCTCAATCTCCTGAGCTCACGGCTTGGCTTCTACTTTCACCTCCCCCTTCCCCATC
Organism: Gracilinanus agilis; assembly: GCF_016433145.1. Taxonomy (NCBI): domain Eukaryota; kingdom Metazoa; phylum Chordata; class Mammalia; order Didelphimorphia; family Didelphidae; genus Gracilinanus; species Gracilinanus agilis. Next base: position 643 of record NW_025385322.1, read on the forward strand.
ACGGATACCACCTAAGGGGCCTGGGATCTAGGAGGCTCTGGGGCTCCTCAGTGCTGTGTCCTTTCTACCCTTCCCCACCCCCATGCCCTGGGAATCCTCAGCTCAGAATTCCCCCAGCCCCTCCCTGGAGCCAGAACCCAGACCCTAGACTTGGGAGCCCCAGGGCTTCCTGGCTGCCCCAGTGACTCAGATGCCAGGCCAGTGATGTCAGGACTCAGGAGCGGGCTAGCAGCAGGAAAGAATGTATGAATGAGATGTGGGGAGGGGACAGGGGGGAGCAGAATGGGATGCTCAAGGCTCCTTTTACTTCTGAACAAAAGAACCAGCAACCTAAGCCTCCCCCCAATAGGGAATCCACAAAGTAAAGCTATTACCATAGGAGGTTCCTAACTTAAAGGGAGCTAGCTGTGTTCCAAAACTCTGTTTGCATATTGGGTGTTTGGGATTTGTAGCACATTTTCCCTAAGGAACAAAATGAAAAATCAGGGTTAGTTCCCAGAACAGTTTACAGAAGGCCATTGAGAATTATGAAACTTGAAGAATGCAAAGGCTCCTAGAACATACTGGACTAGACCTTCCAAAATAGTGTCAGAACTGGGAGGCCAGAATGTCAGGCCTGAGAAAGCCTCTAGAATAGAATGTCAAGGGCTCAGCTAGATGGCACACTGGATAGAGAACCAGGCTCCAAAATCAAGAGGATCTGAGTTCAAATTTGGCTTCCCTAGTTGTGTGATCCTGGGCAAATCACTTAACCTCGTTTACCTAGCCTTTGCCCTCCTGTCTTTGAGTTGTTACTAAAATAGAAATTAAGAGTTAAAAAAAAAGAACAGAATGTCAGGGCTGGGAGGGCCCTTAGAAACACAGAATGTCAGAGCTGGGTAAGACCTTCATGACAAAATTCCAGGACTGGGAGGGCTTTTAGAGATTATCTAGTTCAGAGTGACATCATTTCTCATGTGGGGAAACTGAGGTTAAGAAATATATTAGGGGGCAGCTGGGTATCTCAGTGGATTGAGAGCCAGGCCTAGAGACAGTCCTAGGTTCAAATCTGGCCTCAGGCACTTCCCAGCTGTGTGACCCTGGGCAAGTCACTTGACCCCCATTGCCTACCCTTACCACTCTTCTGCCTTAGAGCCAATACACAGTATTGACTCCAAGATGGAAGGTAAGGGTCAAAAGAAAGAAAGAAAGAAAGAAAGAAAGAAAGAAAGAAAGAAAGAAAGAAAGAAAGAAAGAAAGAAAGAAAGAAAGAAAGAAATATATTAAATGACTTGCCCAAGGTCACGCAAGTGATCACCTGCAGGGGTAGAATTCAAATATAAATCCTTTGATTCCAAGGCCAGTACTCTTCATGACTCTAATATGTCTTCTATGCCCCAAAAGAGTTGGTCCTTATGTATTTCATTGCATCCATAATCTCACTAATTTAGAAGGCATAAAAAGTGGAGTGATAGGCTTCTTGTCTGGAAGTGAGTTTAAATCCTGCCTCTGACATTGTATAATCTCATTAAAGTCATTTACCCTCTGTTTCCCTCAGTTTCGTCACTGGTAAAAAGGGGACAGTAGTGGCTAACTACCGCCTGCCATGTATTCTATGCTTCAGACAAACTGGACCAGTCTTTGCCTTCATGACTTTCACTTTTCTGCCTCCAAGTTTTTGTTTAGGCAATTTCTTTCTTGTATGTAGAATGGACTCTTCCTAGCACTTTAAGTGCCTGCTGTAATGGGGAATAAGAACCCTGATATTGATTTGTATCAACTGTTGTCAATAGTTATGGATAGGCTATTGGGTTTCAGGAGATTCAGTTGTCAGTTGGAGAAAATGGCTGGTCTTGGCAGTTGAAGAAAATCTGCTAGAGACTGACTATACAAAAAACCCTATTTGTTGTAACTATAAGAAAGGGTAAAGAAAGAATATAGGAATTAGAGATGAGTTAGGATAAAAGTTATTCAATCTATTTATCCAAAAATCTAATCAATACTAATACTCTGCTTTCCAATCTGCCCCACGAGGAGCTTCTTCTTGTCTGATTTCTCAGACCTCACCTAACCTCCTTGATCTATCTATAATATCTAATATCTAATTAACTAAAAGCTAATCTACTTAAAATCTACTTGGACCCCTTCTTATATTATATTTTCAAATAATCAGTTCAGCCTTCTCTGTCTCTTTCTTGTCTCCAAGTTCCAGCTTCTGACAGGGATCACAGACTCTGCAGGTTTCACAGAAATGATGCTCTCTTCTGCCCCTTCTGGTAGATCAGGGAACAGTCAGAGTCATATTGAATCCTTCTTTAGTCTTTCTCAAACACAAGATATTATTCCCAACCAGCTATCTCCCAAATCCTCAAGGAATATCAGAGGAAAACCACCAACCATCCACCCTTTGAGCATCAAACCCAAAGAGTGTCCAGTGAATCCTAACTGTCCTTCCAAGAGAAACCTGAGAATTCCTTCCCATGATCTCATTAGGATTCCATTGCTTGAATTAGAGCATAGCTCATTCACCACATCTTCTCTAGCCAACCACCTATTCCTAAATATCAAGAATCTCTAATTACTTAGCTAATTAAGAATTTACTCATTACACTGCTGTGTATCAGGCACTGTGCTAGGAATACAAAGAAAAAGTAGAAGGGTTCTTGTCCTCAAGGAAGACTAGGCGAATCATAAATTAATTTTTGAGGAGCATCAAGGTGGCCCATAGATAGAATACTGGGTCTAAAATTTTAAAAAAAACTCATCTTCTTGAGGTCAAATCTGGCCTCAGACACTAGCTATGTAACCCTGGGCAAAACATTTAATCCTGTTTTGCCTCAATTTTCTCATCTGTTAAACAAACTTGAGAAGGAAATGGCAACCCACTGCAGGATCTTTGTCAAGAAAACCTCAAATGGGGTCACAAAGAGTCGAACATGACTGAAAAATAACCAGACTACAATAAAGCAGCAAATTGAGGGGTAAGGTAAAGGCTTCATGTAGAACAGTAGTGCTGAAACTTTTTTGGCCTACCGTCCCCTTTCCAGAAAAAATATTACTTATCCCCCTGGAAATTAATTTTTTTAAATTTTAATGGCAATTAATAGGAAAGATAAATGCACCTGTGGCCATCACCGCTCTACTGGATCGCTGCAGCACCCACCAGGGGGCAGTGGAGCCCACTTTGGGAATCACTGATGTAGAAGATGGTACTCGAACTGTACATTGAAAGAGAATGGGAGCGAGCAGCTAGGTGACTCAGTGGATTGAGAGCCAGGCCTAGAGATAGGAGGTCCTAGGTTCAAATCTGTCCTCAGACCCTTCCTAGCTGGGTGACCCTGGGCAAGTCACTTAAACCCTATAGACTAGCCTTTACCACTCTTCTGCCTTGGAACCAATTCACAGTATTG
>NW_025385323.1:0-6559 GCF_016433145.1 Gracilinanus agilis
AGAGAGAGAGAGAGAGAGAGAGAGAGAGAGAGAGATTATGAGAGAATTTTGGACCAGATTTGTGATTGGAACTCCCAGAGAAGAAACTCCCTCTACTAACGCATAATAACATTTCCTTTGCAGTTTATAGTCTTGAGAATTTAAGGGGAGTATTGAGAGGTTAGGTGATTTGCTCAGGATCACACAGCCAGTATGTCGGAAGCAGGACTAGAACTCAGGCCTTTCTGACTCTGAGGCCAGCTCTCTTTCAGAGACCCACATTTATCTATGCATACAGAGATTTATGTATGCAGTGCCCATCCCAATAATGGGAAAAGTCCTGGACTTGTAGTTGTTAATGCTTTCTCCTCATCCTTTACTCCCCTTCCAAAATTCCATTCTATTTCTTCTTTCTGTATTTTGTACACACTAATCAAAGTACATAATGTTTCCCCCACTGAACATCAGCAAAGATGTTAGTATGCATTTTTGTCTCTGTATCCTTGGTGCCTAGCACAGTGCCTGACACGTGGTAGCTGCTTAATAAATACTTATTAGGTTGAATAGAAACCTAGCAGGATCTCAGCTGTGCCCCCTAGGCTTTGGGAAAGTCCTCACTGGCTCTGACATCCCCTGATCTACATTGAATTTACAACTACATCTTATAATCTATCATTTAACTTCTCTGACCCTGTTTATTCCTCCGTCAAGAGAGGCTAACACTCACAAAATCAAGCCTCACCTTCACGTGCCCCACCGAGGCCAAATCTGGAACTTTGTCACTGTAAAGCAGTATTGAAGCATAAAGTATTGGGGTGATTCCGAAGGACACACAGGGGAGCGACTGGATGGGACCTTCCCTCTCGTGGCCCTTGGGTAGATATATGGAGTTGAGACTGAAACCGTGCCTTCCAGATTGTATGAAAGAAAGAGGAATTTGGACTTTTTATTTTACTCTTAGGATTCCACATGGACACACCAAAGCATATATGTACATTCACACACCCAGCCTTCCATGAAGGCCACATGAGTTCCTGACCTGCTTTGCCTATCTGCCCACATCTCAAATGTAAACAACTCATGGGGTCCCCCAGATAAAATTTAATCCAGTACCTCCCGTTGCCAGAGGAATAATTTGAAGACCTCTCTGTGGGATAACAAACACACCCAGTCATTACGGGGGCAAGTGGGAGGGTGGGGGGTGGGGTAGGGGTAGGAGAGAAAAGGGGAGCTCCCCTCTTGATCTTCCCCTTCCCCTTTCTTTCAGCTGGCCCCCTCCCCAACCAGATGAGGGTCGCTCCATGCCAGGAATGCAGAAAGCTGGCTGCCCTTGGAAGCTGCCTCCTGCTGCGTCAGCAGGAAGGGCCTGTGTGGGAAGAGATCTTTGAGAGCAGGTCAAGTCAGTTCCTCATTTGACCCAAGGCCCAGCAGAATGCTATAAACCCAAGTGGAAAGTTGGGGCTGAGTTTAGTGGATTTCAGGAGCCTTGACTACCCTCTTCCTTCCCCTTCCCCACTTCTCTGGTGGGACTAAAGGCTCGATGGAACAGCTAATGTTTCCTCTCGTTCTCAGAACAGACTCCAGAGCTCGATGCTGAGGGAACTAGTATCTGGGGGTGGGGTGGAGGGCAGAGGGAACTTTTTCTATTTCTATCATCCACATCTATCTGGATCGGAAATTTACCTGGGAGGGGACTAGTCAAGGAAGCCCCTCTGACCATATTTTCGGTGTGTCTTAAACAGAAGGATTAAGTTCCATGCTAGGCCTGGCTAACTCTCCAAGCCTCAGGAACCTAAGTCTGAGAGCCAGGAAGAAGTAACCATCTTTCCAGTGCAGGAAAAACAGGGGAGACCCAGAGCACAACCAGGAGAAAACGAATCCCAGGCTGAGCTCAAACAACACTATGCTACTGAAGGAATGGGGCCATACACTGACTGTTCTCTCTAGGCAATAAATCCTGAAGGCTTTTGCCCCAAATAAGCCTTTCTCTGGACTTTGTGTTGAACAAACACACACAGATTTGCATAAGGATACACAGAATCAAATCTCTTAGCTGGAAGGGACCTTAGAGATTGTCTTCTATACCTTATATCTAATCAAGGAATCCAGCCTTGGAAGGGGCAGCTAGGTGGCTCAGTGGATTGAGAGCTAGGCCTAGAGATGGGAAGTTCTCAGTTTGAATCTGACCTCAGATTCTTTCTTAGTTGGGTGACCCTGGGTAAGTCACTTAACCCCCATTGCCTCACCCCTACTGCTCTTCTGCCTTGGAACCAATACCCAGGATTAGTTCTAAGACAGAAGGTAGGGTTTAAAAACAACAACAAAGAATCCAGCCTTTGCCTGAAGACCTCTAAGGAAGAAGGAAGGATAATCTACTACTTCTCAAAAGAGCCCACTCCATTTTCGTACAGCTCTAATTGTTAGGTAGTGTCTCCTGACATGAAGCCTAAATTTGCCTCTTTGTAACTTCTACCCATAGCTCCTGGTTTTGTTTCATGGGGCTGAGCGGAACAAGCTAAAGCCCTCTTCCACAGAACAGACAGCCCTGCAAATCCTTGAAGACAGCTATTGTGTCCCTTCTAAATCTTGCAAAGATTTATAAATGGGCTGCATTTTTACAGCTACTATGCACTCAAGGCAGCAACCAGTTTGTGTTTTCCCCTACCTGGAATGCCTTCCCATCGCCTTTCTGCTTATTGAAACTTTTAAAGGCAATGTGGCACTGAGGAAAAAACTTTGGATCTGAAGCTAGAAGCTCCAGTTTGGAATCCTGTCACAGACGCCCGTTCTTAGCAAATCACTTAACGTTTTAGATCCTCAGTTTCTCTATCTGTAAAATGAGGATAAAATACTTGTACTACCTATCCCCACAGGGTTGGAAACTTTCTTTTCTAAATCTCATAAGATTATAGGAAAGGGAACAGTTTTTATCATGACTCAGTTTTCACAGCTCAAATCCTACCTCCAAAAGGGCTTCCCAGATCCCTTTGGTTAAAAGTATTCTCTCCCTCCTTTGACATTATGGACTATACCTACCTATCACTTGTTGTCTGGTATAACATCCTGCATGTGTTTCTCCCTAATGAGCTGCAAGCTCCTAGAGGAGGGATTCTGTCTTACTCCTCTTTGCATTTTCCACAGTGCTTTCTGGGAAAATAGGTCCTCGATAAATAATACAAATTGTTACAACCGATAATAATAACTCATGCTGACATGAAGGATTAAGAATAACAAAGCAGTTTCCTTACAACAGCCCTGAGGGAGATAGAACAAGTTTTATTAGCACCATTTTACAGATGTGGAAACCAGGCTTTAGAAAGATTAAATGACTTGTCCACAATAACACACCTTTGTTGTTAGTTATTTCAGTCATGTCCTACTCTTTGTGACTCCTTTTGGGGGAGTTTTCTTGGTAGAGACACAGGATAATTTGTGATTTCCTTCTCTAGCTCATTTTACAGATGAGGAAACTGAGGCAAACAGGGTTAAGTGACTTTCCCAGTGTTATACTAGCTATCCAAGTTTGAGACCAGATTTGAACTCGGGTCTTCCTTTCTCCAGGTCTGACACTTTCTAGTGCTCCACCACTTGCCCTTAGCAAGATTAAATGACTTACCCAGAGTCACATAGCTAAGAAGTGTCAAAGCCTGGGTTTCTAGAAAAATGACATTGTTGAAAAGATTCAGTTTCTTCCAAGTCACTACAGTTCATTAAGATGGCTCTGGTAGGATTGGGGCTGGAATTTCTGGATCCCTTAAGTTGACATGGTCATGGAAGACCACAGAGCAGTGGAAAAGCCAAGATATTAGATAAACAGAACCTGTCTGTCATGCAGGATCCTATGAAAATACATTAAATAACTTTGTTGACATAGTGCTTTCACTTCTTCCTCATAACAATCTTTAGAGATTGGTTAATCAGGGATTATTGAATGACACAAGGCTAACCAACCTCTGAAGTCCTTTCTTCTTTTGAAACTTACAGTATCTATTTTATAGATGGAGAAACCAAGCCCCCCAAATGTTTAATGACTTGCCCAAAGACCCATAGCTTAGTGATAGAACCAGTATTAGATCCCATGTCATCTTGCTCCCCAACCCTGAGCTCTTTCTTTGCAGACCAACTTAGATAAAAGGCAGTACAACGTGGCAGAAAGTCAGGGATCCTGTGTTCAGGTTTTGCCTCTCCCACTAATTTGCTTTCTGTTCTTGAACAAGATTATTTCATCTCTCTGGAAATTCATTTCCTCATCCGTAAAGCAAGGAGTATAGATCTGATGACATCAAAGAGACCCTTCCAGATCTAACATTCTCTAATACTGTACATACATGCCTCAGAGCCAATCGCATTTAAAGACGCAAAGAAACACAGATACTGGAATCACAGATATCCTTTTGTAGAAACAAACCAGAAGAGCAGGTGGGAAATAGTCTACCTGTAGACAGACACACAAATAGGAAAAGGTATTGGAATATAAGTAAAAACCAACCTTCATAGGCAGAGAGAGATACAAATATACATATACAAACAGGCATGCAGGACCAGACTTAGAAGGCAGTTGGGGTACTTCCTAGGAGGAGGAGTCTAAGGATACCCCACATAGTCCCTTGCACAAAAACATTTCCCCAACTCCCCAGTGCCTGTTATTCCACCATTAAGAATTAGAACCTTCAAGCTGGGACGGGCTTTAGAAGACATCTAGTCCCATCTCCATCCAAGGCAGTAGATCTTTTTGCAGCATCCCTGCCAAGTAACTACTGTGCCTTTACCTGAATACTGAAGTAGGTGGAGGGTGACTTCCTCACAAAACAACCTATTCCATTTTTGAGCAGAGTTGACCCTGAGAGAGAGCTAACACCTTGTGCTTTTCCTAAGTAACACCTGTAAGACTGGTGGATGGAACAGGAAAGAAGAGGGACTGACAGTGCCAGTGGATTGAGGGTATGGGGCAGAGTCTAAAGGGGGAGAAAGGGACCCTTAAAGGGTAATGGGGGGTGGCCAAACCTGGCCTCTAAAACATGCATTCATACACATCCATAAGTACATACTTTTATTTTCTTTACAAAGTTTCCCCAAAGTAGCCCCATTAGATTATTGGTGGAAACCTAAAGCAGAGCTAAGGCAAAAGGGGAAAGAATTACTTGTGCTGCCTGCATCCTTCACCTTAGTCGATGCAAGAGAAATATACCCTGTAACATTTCCTCTAGTTCACCTACCTCCCCCCAAGGTGGGAGAGGAGGGGGGGAGGGGAGTAGAATAGCTATGGGAGCTCCTAGGAGACAATGGCTGGGAAGTATCCTGATGAATCCCCAAAGAGAAAGCAATCATCTAGTTCAACCATCACTCCTCTGGTCCCTCAGGTACAGTAGGGCTGCACTACTGACAAATCTATACTAGCTCCAAGCTTGTCCAAACTCATCAAGCTCAGATGGGCCAGGGGCACCTCTAGCCAACTCACTCCTGAATATAAGTGACTGGTGAAAGTCAGTGGTGGAGGACAGCTCTCAGGGTCACCCGAAACATTTCCCTGCTACTCTAAAGCATAAGGCAAGGATGCTTCCATGTGGGACATCGATGCCAGTCCTTTGGCCAAGTCAGCAGGACAAGCTGGGCGACAGAGGATGAGGCATTTGTCCCCCCCTTGACTCATCTTTATTCCTGGGGTTGATGAGGACTGTCTCCTTGACTTAATTATATTGAGTTCTTCTTTACCTCTGTTGGATTCTCCACTAGACTATGCCCAGTTGAAAGCAGAAAGTATCTTGGCTTAAGGTGCTGTCAGATTATATGCTTAAGGAGACCATGGGGAGGGGAGTTAAGAAGTTACAGGGGTAAGGACTCTCACCTGTACCCCTGGGGCCATAAACTGAGGAGAAGTGATCTAAAGGGGAGGGGGAAAGTAAAGGGAAAAGGAGGAGGGGTAGTAGAAGGGGGGAAATAGAGGGTAGAAGAGAAGGAAAGAAGGTGGGGCTAATAGATGGGAGAAAAGAAAAGAGAGGGGGGCCTTGGGAACTGGGACTGGGCCTAGAGAAAAGCAGTTTCCTAGCCACAGCACCATAGGCAGAGCAAAGCTCAGAGCTGGGGACTGGGGGAATGGGCAGAAGGAGGGGGTAAGGCTTTGGGATTTTGCCAGCTCAGCCCCCGCCTCAGGATTGGGGGAGGGGGTGCTTGAGAGGTGCGCAGAAGGAATGGGGAACGTAGAAAAGAGCTAGGAATAGGTGAAGGATTCCTTTTGGGCTTGGGCCCAGTCAGCTTTCCCTGGGAGGGGGCAAAAGACCAGGGGCTCCGGGGCAGAGGGGCCCAAATGCCTCTTTCCCCCCTGCGCAAGGCCTCGTCCTTCACTGTGCAGATGCGAAGCGTTCAAGGACACGTCTGCACCAGCTCCAGCGTGTGTGTCTCTGTGTGTGTGTGTGAGTGTGTGTGTTGTTTGGGGGTTGGGGGGTGGAGGCAGAGGCTGCTGCAGGGGAAACAGGGGCGGGGGAGCGACCCCCGGGAGAGGCCCAGCAGCTCCCACTTTGAGGGCCCCCAAACACCCAGCAGGAGCTCGATTCCCCTCCCCCGCCACCCCCACATTTTCCTG
>NW_025385324.1:0-4192 GCF_016433145.1 Gracilinanus agilis
ACGATTTTCATAGTCTAGGACAGCTTGATTAACTTCACTCCACACCTAGAATAAAAAAGATTAAAATAATTATGTCCTTAAGAAAAAGGAAATATAATAATCAACTAAGCACTTTTCCCAAATAACCCCTTTAAAAAGCAGAAGTTTGAATAAATAGTAGTCAAAATTTAATAGGCACTTACTATTTACAAAGCATAGAGAGTTAAGTGTTATGAGTCCTATATAGCCATAGTTCCTGACCTTGAAAAGCTAATAATCCAATAAAGGAGTTAACACATGTACACAAATAACAATAATAAAATAAAAAGTGAATAAATGGTATTATGATAGATATGAATAATTTACAGGAATTTATAGAAGATAAAAATCACATTTGGGGGATATAGTAATCAATGTTGAAGAGGATGCAGCATCTGACCTAAAAATAAGACCATGTTCTAGAGTTGAAAGGGACACATAATCCAACCCCATCATTTTAAGAATGAAAATATTAATGACCCAAAGAAAATAACAAGTAGACTTTTGATATTCAGATATGTAAGAGAGCAATATAAGCAGAGAGAACAGCATGAGAATAGTATAAATATGTGAGCCCTAATAAGGGAAGTAGGAGTCTAGTGAAGTAGAAATGTAATGTTCATGTAAATAAGCAATAGAGAAGATGTGAATGAAAAGTTAGGATCAGATTATAAAATGGAATTAAGTATCATGCTGCAGAATTTGGCTTTTTATCCTGTGGGCAATGATTTGCTACAGACTTTTTGAAGCAATGAAAGAACAAGAAAACAATTTTGCATTTAAAAATAATATTGGGGCATTTATAGAATGGAGAGGGAGAGGTGAGAATAAAAGTGGAGGCAGAGAGACTTATTAAAAGGTTATTCCATTAGTTCAAATAAAAAATAGTAAGGGGATCAAAAATGGGACAGCACTGAGACTAAGAAATAGTAGCTAACATTTACAACTAGTTCTTACTATATGCAAATTTGCATTACATGAATGACTTTACATGAAGAATTACAAAAGAAATCCGTATTTCAAAAAATCACCTACCAACCACATTTTAAAAAAGTAAAGAAAAGAAAACGGAAAGCAGCACAAACACCAGAAGAGACTGCTACCACTGCCCCCCTAGCCTTGCTTGAGACCTATGCTAAGAGAATATCTATTTCATCAAGTCAGTCTGAGCTCTGAGACGTTTGCTAAGGTCACCTGAGTGTCATCCATCCTCTCTTGTGTCCAGACCCCACATGTCTGTCTCTACCCCCCACCCTCATATTCTTCTTCTGGGCTCTGACCAGGCCCCCACATATCTGACTCCAATTCTCAAGTATGCTTCCTCCTGCTCTAGCTTCTGTGTCCCTGACCTACCCCTGTCCATGAACCTGTACCAGGCTCCCTCTTTCCACAGGGTAATGGTCTACTTCTGCCTCCATCTCAAATCAAGAACTGTTTTTACATATAACTACTTGAAAGGTATTCCAAACCATAGTATAGATATGATTTTTGTTTGCTGCCTTCTGTGGCTTCCTTCAAATTCCAGCTAAAACAAACTTCCTGCAAGAAGTCTTCCTTAATATCTCTTTATTACTGTCTACTGATTATTTCCAGTTTATCCAGTATAGTTTGTACATTTATTTGCTTGTTGTTTCTTCCATTAGCCTGTAAACTCTTTGAGGAAAGAGACTGTCTTCTGTCTTTCTCCATATCCCCACAGCTAAGCACAATGTCTGAGACATAAGTAGATGCTTAATAAGTGCTTGACTGATTGTTTTTACTTGGATTAGTGATTGCATTTATATTGAAAACTATCTAAGTCAAGAAACTCTCTTCCAGTGTAGCCTGGTAAGAGTTTTACAACTTTAAAGTCTCAAAAATATGCCTTGGGGAGAGTGAAGACGGTGAGGAAGAAAAAGAAGCTTGTAATAACCCAGGTATAGACAAGCCCCTCAGAGAAAGGAAGTTAAAGAAAGCAACACAATAGAGAGATTCTCTTCCAACAAGCCTCACTGTAAAGGCAAGAAAGAAAAAAAAGTAGATGGGCTGATGATACAAATATCTTCCCTACAAAGGGAACCATATACAGTTGACCAAGGAAAGGGACAGAATCTTTTGAAATTGCAGGAGTATATGTCTTTCTAAGAAGAAAACTGAGGAGCTTAAAAATCTTCATAAACTACAACAGGCAAAATATAGTAGCAGCTTCTGTGAAAAATGTGAGCCAGTTCAGTTACTTTTACATGAGTCACTCCTATTTTTTAATTGGAAAGCAACAGTAAACAAATTTAGGAATGTCATGTTAAAGAGTATCTTGTGATGTTCTTGATTTGGAGAGATCAGGCACAGTGAATTGGTAATCAAAGTAATCAATTGAATTTCTTAATGTATCCAAAGCATTCTAGCAAGCCTTTGCCAAAATAAACCTCAAACAGCACTCCCTCCCCCAACCACCAAGCAAAGGCAGTAAAAAGGAGGAATGGAGCAATAGAATGGCAAGAAAGGTTAAAATGTACCAAATGCCCTGAAATTCTATTAGATGACTAGTAAAGATGAAAAAATGAGAAAACCACTTCTAAGGAAAATAAAGTGAAGAAATCATCTAAAAAGGAAAAACCTCAACAATAACTCCTTTCTAATAGCAAAAAAATATTTAGTGCTAATGTCAAGAAGGTGGCTAGCAATACTAAGAAAAATCAAAGTAATTTCAAAAAAGAAAGTGAATCTGAAGAATTCAGATGATGAGCATTTCATTTAAAAAAAAAAAAAAAACAAAGAAACAACAACAAAAACTGAAGAAACTTCCTACAGATGAAGCACGAAAAGAGACTGTAAAGAAATTTCTGATCAATGTCAACTTGGAGAAAGTTAAAATAAAACAGATTAGCAAAGGGGGTATATTAACTCTACCCTGCTTATTATGATTAGTCTGAAAGAAAAGATTTTATTAAAAAAGACTATAAGGAGGAGTTAATTTCATTAAGTAGAGATAACTTAAAAAGTTGCTCATTTGAACTGCTCCCCCAAATTAAAAAACTTGATAAACATCAGAACGAAGAATTTATTTCATTTTCTAAAACTCTGTTTAAGCATTGTTATCAAGCAGAATTAACTGTTGACTTTGTATCATGTTATATAAAAATTTGTTGAAATTGCATTTCTATGCAGTTTTAAAAGTTTTTGCATGGCAATGAACATTTCTTGCTTTTTTTTATAGTTGTGTATGATATTTTGGATTTCTTTGTATAAAGTAATGAACTCTTAAGACTGTTGCAGCTTTTAGTGTGCTTGCTAAAAATCTACTGGGGGGCAGCTGGGTAGCTCAGTGGATTGAGAGCCAGGCCTAGAGACAAGAAGTCCTGGGTTCAAATCCGGCCTCAGACACTTCCCAGCTGTGTGACCCTGGGCAAGTCACTTGACCCCCATTGCCTACCCTTGCCACTCTTCCACCTATAAGTCAATACACAGAAGTTAAGGGCTTAAAACTAAAAAAATATATAAATAAATGAAAAATCTGCTTTAACTACAGAAAATGGCATAAAAAAGAATTAATCCATGATGGTACATTCCAAAATAACTTCTATACAAATATGGTGCTCAATTTAAGAAACATTAAAAATAATTACTGAATTGTTCTATAGCAAAGATAGAAAACCATGATATAGAATAACAATATATAAATCCAATGAGTATTTTGTAGAGGATTTTGAATCTTTTTGATCTTTTATTATGAAGAATTTCAACAATCATGGGGACAAGGGGCATTCCTTACATCAAACTAACATAGTCTGGGTTTATTTCTTTTTTTAATTTTTAAAATATTTTATTATTTTTCTAGTTACACATAAACATTTTTAAATATTCATTTAAACTCACTCCCTTCCCACCACCCTCATTAAGAAGGCAAGCAATTTGATGTAGGTTATACTGTCATTACTCGTTTTCTTGAAAACGAGAGAAGATATTATCCTTTTTCATTCTCATATATATGATAAACAATTTTAAGTAGAATTCTACTGCATTAACAAAAGATATCTGAAAAAGTGCTTTTAAGAAATGTCTTGACACTAAAAATTCCTAATTTTCTTTTTTTCATTAAAAAAAGAAAAAAACCTACAAATTCATTTTACTACAAGTTACCTTTTGCCGTTGCATCATATTAAGCAAATCTCCAAAGGGTGATTCTTCAGGATTA
>NW_025385325.1:0-10321 GCF_016433145.1 Gracilinanus agilis
TCTCCTTCTTATAATAGTATTTGTCCCCTCCCCTTCCCATGCCCTCTTTGTGTGTAATAGAACATCCTATTTTTCGTATTCCTTCAAGATTCTCTTGGTGTCCTCTCATATTAACCCCCCCTTTCCCACCCACCCATATCATCTTAGATCATTTAGTATTCCAACCTCTCCCTATGAATAATTCTTCTAATTACTATAATAGTGAAATCTACAATAGTGAACAGAGTTCACTACAGAGAATTATACATAAAATTTCTCCACATAGGAATACAAATAATTAGATCTTATTGAAGCCCTTAAAAAGGCAAATTTAAAAAAAAATATGAGTTTTCTTACTTCCCTTCTGTTTCTTATTTACCTTTTCATGTTTCTCTTGCTTTTTGTGGTTGGATATCGAACTTTCCATTTAGTCCTGGTCTTTTCTGTGGAAATAATTGGAAATCCTCTATCTTGTTGAATGCCCAAACTTTCCCCTGAAAGAATATGGTCAGTTTTGATGGGTAAGTGATCCTTGGTTGTAGACCCAGTTCTCTTGCCTTTCTGAATATCATATTCCAAGTCTTGTGGTCTTTTAGTTTGGTGGCTGCCAGATCCTGTGTGATCCTAATTGGTGCTCCTTGATATCTGAATTGTCTCTTTCTGGCTTCTTATAAAATTTTCTCTTTTACTTGGAAGCTCTTGAATTTGCCTATTATATTCCTGGGGGTTGTCTTTTCTGGGTCTAGTGTAGAGGGTGACCTATGGATCCTTTCAATGTCTATATTGCCCTCTTGTAGAACTTCAGGGCAAAATTGATGAATAATTTCTTTTACTATGGAGTCCAGATTTCTATTAATTTCTGCTTTTTCAGGAAGACCAATGATTCTCAGATTGTCTCTTCTAGTCCCGTTTTCTTGTTCTGTCAGTTTCTCATTGAGATATTCCATGTTTCCTTCTATTTTATCAGTCTTTTGACATTGTTTTATTTGTTCTTGCTGTCTTGATAGATCATTGGATTCTACTTGCCCAATTCTTGACTTTAGAGACTGGTTTTCTGCTATAAGCTTTTTTTGTTTGTTTGTTTTTAAACGTTTATTAATATTTATTTTTTAGAAAAGTTAACATGCTTACATAATTCATGCTCTTATTTTCCCTTTCACCCCCTGACCCCCACCCCCCATGGTGATGTGCATTTCCACTGGTTTTAACATGTGTCATTGATCAAGACGTATTTCCAAATTGTTCACAGTTGCATTGGTCTGGTAGTTTTGAGTCTACATCCCCAATCATGTCCACCTCAACCCATGTGTTCAAGCAGTTGTTTTTCTTCTGTTTCCACTACTGTAGTTTTTCCTCTGAATGTGGGTAGCGTTCTTTACCATAAGTCCCTCAGAATTGTCCTGGGTCATTGCACTGCTGCTAGTACAGAAGTCCTTTTCATTAGATTTTACCACAGTGTATTGGTCTCTGTGTACAATGTTCTTCTGGCTCTGATCCTTTCACTCTGCATCAGTTACTGGACGTCTTTCCAATTCACATGGAATTCCTCCAGTTTATTATTCCTTTTAGCACAATAGTATTCCATCACCAGCATATACCACAATTTGTTCACCCATTCTCCAATTGAAGGACATACCGTTCTTTTCCAGTTTTTTTGCCACCACAAAAAGCATGGCTATAAATATTTTCATACAAGTCTGTTTATCTATGATCTCTTTGGGGTATAAACCCAACAATGGTATGGCTGGATCAAAGGGAAGGCATTCTTTTATAACCCTTTGAGCATAGTTCCAAATTCCTTCCAGAATGGTTGGATCAGTTCACAACTCCACCAGCAATGCATTAATGTTCCAGTTTTGCCACATCCCCTCCAGCATTCATTACTCTCCCCTTCTTTCATTTTAGCCAATCTGCTAGGTGTAAGGTGATATCTCAAAGTTGTTTTGATTTACATTTCTCTAATTATTAGAGATTTAGAACACTTTCTCATGTGCTTATTGATACTTTTGATTTCTTTATCTGAAAATTGCCTATTCATGTCCCTTGCCCATTTATCAATTGGGGAATGGCTTGATTTTTTATACAATTGGGTTAACTCCTTGTATATTTGAGTAATTTAGACTCCTGTCAGAGGTTTTTTGTTATAAAGATTTTTTCCCAGTTTGTTGTTTCCCTTCTGATTTTGGCTACATTGTTTTGTTTGTACAAAAGCTTTTTAGTTGTTGCTATAAGCTTTTGATTTTCCTTTTCAATTTGGTCTGTCCTGTTTTCCAGCTGTTTGATTTTGGTCTCCAATTTGCTTATCAATTCTTTTGATTTGAGGGCATCTTTTTTGAATTGCTCAATTCTAGCCTTTAGAGACTGGTTTTTGGCTATAATCTTTTGGTTTTCGGCTACAATCTTTTGGTTTTCCTTTTCAATCTGGTCATTTCTGGTCTTTGATTTACTTGCCTCACTTTCCAGTTGTGAAATTCTGCCTTTTAAACTGTTATTTTCTTGCCAGATCTCTTCCATCTTTCTCATAATCTCAGATTTGAACTCTTCAAGAAATTGAAGGTATCAAAATAGGCAATGAGTAGACTAAGCTATCACTCTTTGCAGATGATATGATGGTCTACTTAAAAAATCCTAAAGAACCAACTAAGAAGCTTGTAGAAATAATCAACAACTTTAGCAAAGTTGCTGGATACAAAAATAAATGCACATAAATCCACAGCATTTCTATATATTTCCAACACATTAGAACAGCAAGAGGTAGAAAGAGAAACACCATTTAAAATGATCCTAGACAATATAAAATACTTAGGAATCTATCTACCAAAATGAACACAGCAATTATATGAAAACAACTACAAAACACTTTCCAAATAATTAAAAATAGATCTAAACAATTGGAAAAACATTGATTGCTCATGGGTAGGATGAGCTAACATAATAAAAATGACCATTCTACCCAAATTAATTTACCTATTTAGCACCATACCTATAAAACTACCAAAAACCTTTTTAATGAATTAGGAAAAACCATAACAAAGTTCATATGGAATAACAAAAGATGAAGAATATCAAGGGAAATAAAGAAAATAATGTGAAGGAAGGGGGCCTAGCAGTACCAGATATTAAACTATACTATAAAGCAGCAGTCATCAAAATAATATGGTTCTGACATTTAAAATCTTCAGCAAATATATTTAAAGTTATACAATTTATTGAGATTCATAAAAAATTATCTGTTGTAAAATTATTCTCATTTTCAGAAAATTCAGACCTGATTGGAAGAGCGTTGAAATGTCCACATTTAGGAAAGAGGAGGATTATTGTCCATGTAGCTGGGAGGTGGGGTGGATCTCCACAATGATGATGTCAGAGATCTATGGAAGTTATCAATCTTATGGAGCAGCTGCTAGGTCCCTTACTTTTTGATATTAAGAAAAGAAAGGGGGAGCAGCTGGATGACTCAGTGGATTGAGAGCCAGGCCTAGAGATGTGAGGTCCTAGGTTCAAATCTGGTCTCAGAAACTTCCTAGATGTGTGATCCTGGGCAAGTCACTTAAACACCATTGCCTAGCCCTTAGCACTCTTCTGCCTTGGAACCAATACAGAGTATTGATTCCAAGATGGAAGGTAAGGGTTTTTACCTAAATAAATAAATTAATTAATTAAAAAGAGGAAAGGAAAGAACATTTTGGGAGAATTGTAGAGGGAGGAAAAGGGATACTGGAGAAAGTGAATTCTCTCATACTATGAAGGTAGAAAAGTAGTCATCTCTGGAAGAAATAAAAATTTATCTGGGCTTTGATTCTGACTAAAAAACTGACTTTATTTTGTGGGTAAATACTCCCTGGAAACAGGTCTTTATAGAGCTTATTCCAGTGGTATTGGTCCAATTCCCCAATCTCATTTTTACTATTGGTCCAGAATTCTTCCCCTGACTACTTCCCAAGGTTACAGGATCTTTCTTCACTCATACTCTGAGCCTGTTCCTTCTGCTTCCATTAAAGTATGGGTTTTCCTTCTTCTGAATCTAAATCCAAATTCAGCTCATTTCTCTTTTCTAATAGCTTTTTTGTTGTTGCATACAGCCAGGCATTTATCTTTCCATTTAGTTGATTATTGTTCCAAACCCAAAAATAATTTAGTCTCCCCAGAGAAGAGAGATTCCTCTTGGAATGGAATGTGATTTGGCCCAAGACATGATGAAATGCATAGTTTCAGATGAACTTGGGAAGGCTTCTTTGAACTAATTCAGAGTGATGGTACAACATCAGGAGAATCATTTATACAACACAATATTTTAACAATAGCATTTTGAAGAAAGATCACTTTAAAAGACTTGAGCACCCATTCATCATTTCAAAGGCTTAGTACTATTCCAGAGGATGATGATGAAGCTTCCTATGCAATTACCAATCAAGAAAACTGTTGGATTCAAATTGGAAAATGAGGAATACATTTCTGGGTAGAATCAATCTGATCTTTGTTTTTCCTGACCATGCAAATTTGTCATTTTCCCTTTTTCTCCAATCATAGGAGTGAGAAGTGAAAGGCATGGAAATAGGGAAAGAAAATAAAAAAGAAAACAATTAAGTGGCATCACTAAGACAGAACGGAGGAAGGTCAAAAGGAACATTAAAAAGCTATAGAGTTTTTGAAAGGTACAGATGAAGTTTCTTTTTTTTTAACATTTATTAATATTTATTTTTTAGAAAAGTTAACATGGTTATATGATTCATGCTCTTACTTTCCCCTTCACCCCCCAACCCTCCCTTCCCACCTCCATGGCCGATGAGCATTTCCACTGGTTTTAACATGTGTCATTGATGAAGACCTATTTCCAAATTGTTGATAGTTGCATTGGTCTGGTAGTTTCGAGTCTACATACCCAATCATGTCAGCCTCAATCCATGAGTTCAAGCAGTTGCTTTTCTTCTGTGTTTCCACTCCTGCATTTCTTCCTCTGTATGTGGGTAGCGTTTTTTTTTCCATAAATCCCTCAGAATTGTCCTGGGTCATTGAATTGCTGCTAGTACAGAAGTCTATTACATTCAATTTTTTATAATTTTATATTTATATATAAATTTATAAATTTATATCACTGAGTGCATATAACAACAAATTTGGGAGGGCAGAGATTAATGAATTGGGCATGCAACTTAAAAAACTAGAAAATGAACAAATTAAAAATCCTCAGATGAAAATGAAATTAGAAATACTAAAAATCAAAGGAGAAATTAATAAAATCAAAAGTAAAAGAACTACTGAATTAAAAAATAAGACTAGAAGCTGGTATTTTGAAAAAAATAGATAAAATAGACAAAGTACTGGTCAATCTAATAAAAAAAGGAAAGAAAAAACAAATTAACAGTATCAGAGATGAAAAGGGAGACCTCACCTCTAATGAAGAGGAAATTAAGGCAATCATTAAAAACTGTTTTGCCCAATTATATGGCAATAAATACAGCAATCTAGGTGATATGGATGAATATTTACAAAATATAAATTGCCTAGATTAACAGCAGAAGAAATAGAAAACTGAAATAATCCAATATCAGAAAAAGAAATTGAACAAACCATTAAAGAACTCCCTAAGAAAAAATCTCCAAGGCCTGATGGATTCACAAGTGAATTCTATCAAACATTCAAGGAACAATTAATTCCAATACTATACAAATTATTTGACATAATAAGGAAAAAAGGAGTTCTACCAAATTCCTCTTATGATACAAATATGATACTGATTCCAAAGCCAGGCAGACCAAAAACAGAGAAAGAAAACTATAGACCAATCTCCCTAATGAACATAGATGCAAAAATCTTAAATAGAATACTAGCAAAGAGACTCCAGCAAGTGATCAAGGGGGTTATCCATCATGATCAGGTGGGATTTATAATGCAAGGATGGTTCAACATTAGGAAAACCATCCACATAATTGACTATTGTTATGAGTAAGATGAGATTAGCTAGTTATTAGGAATTAAGATGTACCTAGCAGGAAGGAGCTGGAGCTGGGAATTCCAAGTTGGAATGAAGGAGGAGGAAGAGGTGACTGTGCTGTGTGTTTGGACTCCATTAGTGGTGGACAAAACTGTTGCCAGCCTGGGAGACCTCAGAGCAAAGGACACCCTGCTTCCTGATTTCCCCTGGGATCCTGTGTGGTGTGGCATCTAAGAAAAGGACAAGATCTACAGAGCCAAGAGAAGAGGTGAAATTGGAGTTCTGGTGGACAGTGCTCCAAGCAAAACCTTTACTACTTGGTTCCTGAGACAACTGTAGCTCCTGGAATCCAGAGATCATTAGTGGATTTGCAGTGAGAATCCCAAAGCCATAAAGTCCTAGCTGCACTCAAGCCTGGCAGGTTCCAGGTTTGAGGCAGAAACCCAGAGACTCCATTTACAACTCCTTGGGCCCTGTTAGTTTTAGATCACTTAGATTAGTGTAGTAGAATAAGTCCTTCCCTGTCCCTGTGGATTTTGTTATTAGGTGTTAAGGTTTTAGAGTAGTCATTCCTATCCCTCCTTTTAGTTGTTTCTAATTAAAACCCAGTTTCATCCTGTTACCTTGTCAGTTGAATTCAAGGCCTCTGGCCAGAGTGACAGTTGACTGTTATTTTCAGTTGGGAGTGACTTAGCTGTACAAGACTTTAATGTTCAGTTTTAGTCTCTCTTACATCCCAGAGAGTGTTCCCACAAACCCCTTAGTTAATTTTTTAATATCCCTGGTGACCCCATTACTTATATTTTCCTACACTATGTCAACAAACTACAAACAAAAACCACATGATTATCTCAATAGATGCTGAAAAAGCCTTTGACAAAACATAACACCCATTCCTATTGAAAACACTAGAAAGTATAGGAATAGAAAGACCTTTCCTAAAATTAATAAGCAGTATATAATTAAAACCATCAAGAAGCATCATATGCAATGGGAATAAATTAGAAGCCTTCCCAATAAGATCAAGCATGAAACAAGGATGCCCATTATCACCTCTATTATTTCACATTGTACTAGAAACACTAGCAGTAGCAATTAGAGAAGAAAAAGAAATTGAAGGTAATAAAATAGGCAATGAGGACACTAAACTATCACTCTTTGCAGATGATATGATGGTCTACTTAAAAAATCCTAGAGAATCAACTAAGAAGCTAGGAGAAATAATCAACAACTTTAGCAAAGTTGCAGGATAGAAAATAAATACACATAAATCATCAGCACTTCTATATATTTCCAACACATTAGAGCAGCAAGAGGTAGAAAGAGAAACACCATTTAAAATCACCCTAGGCAATATAAAATACTTAGGAATCTATCTACCAAAAAAAAAAAACCACAGTAATTACAAGAACACAGCTACAAAACACTTACCAAGCAATTAAAACTAGAACTAAACAATTGGAAAAACTTTGATTGCTCATGGGTAGGATGAGCTAACATAATAAAAATGACCATTCTACCCAAATCAATTTATTTATCAAACTACAAAGAAACTTTTTTACAGAATTGGAAAAAACTATTACAAAGTTCATTTAGAAGAACAAAAGATCAAGACTATCAAGAGAAATAATGAAAAAAAAAAACTTGTAGGAAGGTGGCCTAGCAGTACCAGATATTAAACTGTACTATAAAGTAGCAGTCATCAAAATGATATGGTGCTGGCTAAGATAAAGAAGGGTGGATTAGTGGAATAGACTTGGGGTAAGTGACATCAGCAAGACAGTCTATGATAAACCCAAAGAGCCCAATGTTTGGGGCAAAAATCCACTATTTGAAAAAAATCTGCTGGGAAAATTGGAAAACAATATGGGAGAGATTAGGTTTAGATCAACATCTCATACCTTACACCAAGATAAATTCAGAATGGGTGAATGACTTGAATATAAAGAAGGAAAATATAAGTAAATTAGGCGAACACTGAATAGTGTACTTGTCAGATATCTGCGAAAGGAAAGATTTTAAACCAAGCAAGAGTTAGAAAAAATTACAAAATGTAAAATAAATAATTTTGATTACATTAAATTAAAAAGGTTTTGTACAACCAAAAACAATGCAACCAAAATCAGAAGGGAAACAACAAACTGGGAAAAAATCTTTATAACAAAAAACTCTGACAGAGTTCTAATTACTCAAATATACAAGGAGCTAAATCAATTGTACAAAAAGTCAAGCCATTCTCCAATTGATAAATGGGCAAGGGACATGAATAGGAAATTTTCAGATAAAGAAATCAAAACTATCAATAGGCACATGAGAAAGTGTTCTAAATCTCTAATAATTAGAGAACTGCAAATCAAAACAACTCTGGAGTATCACCTCACACCCAGCAGATTGGCTAAAATGACAAGAAGGGAGAGTAATGAATGTTGGAGGGAATGTGGCAAAATTGGATCATTAATGCATTGCTGGTGGAGTTGTGAATTGATCCAAATATTTTGGATGTCATTTTGGAACTATGCCCAAAGAGTGCTAAAAGATTGGCTGCCCTTTGATCCAGCCATACCATTGCTGGGTTTGTACCCCAAAGAGATGATAGGGAAAAAGAAAAGTACAAAAAATTTTATAGCCTCAGTTTTTGTGGTGGCAAAAAACTGGAAAACATGGGTACATCCTTCAATTGGGGAATGATTGGACAATTTGTGGTATCTGTTGTTGGTGGAATACTATTATGCTCAAAGGAATAAAGAACTGGAGGAATTCCATGTGAACTGAAACAACCTCCACGAATTGATGCAGAGTGAAAGGAGCAGAACCAGAAGAACATTATACACAGAGACTGATACACTGTGGTAAAATCTAATGTAATGGTCTTTTGTACTAGCAGCAATGGAATGACCCAGGACAATTCTGAGGGATTTATGAAAATGAACACTAACCACATTCAGAGTAAGAACTACAGGAGTGGAAACACAGAAGAGAAACAATTGCTTGAACACATGGGATGATGCAGACATGATTTTGATGCAGACTCTTAATGTCCACCCTAGAACAATCATCAATAATATGGAAACAGGTCTTGATCAACAGGAAGAAATCAGTGAAAATGGGCATTGGCTACTGAGGAGGTGGAGGGTGAGGGCAAGAACATGAATCATGTAATCATGGAAAAATTTTTTTAAAAAATAAAAAGAAAATTAAAAAAATCCCAAAACAGATTACCAAGAGTAAGACACAACAAAACAAGATGGAGATCTTCACTCTTTTGTAAGGCAGACATTTCTAATTAATTATTCGGAATTGTTTTGCTTCAGTACAAAATCTATCCTTTGGTACTTGCAGCCATTGTTCTTAGTTTTCCTAATTATTAGGAAGTTTTTGCTTCAGTACAAAATCTATCCTTTGGCACTTGCAGCCATTGTTCTTAGTTTTCCACTGGAGACCATGCAGAACCAGCCAATCTCTCTTCTATAGGACCACATTTCAGATTTCTCAAGATCCTTATCCCATCTGCAAGTTCTATGGCCTTAATTCCTTCAGTCATTCTTCACATGGGCAGGAAATAAGGCTCTTCATCCCTCAGGCTGCCTCCCTTGCATATGTCTGAACTTAGGAGAACAGAGATTTTCTTACATCTCTAGGGATAAGGGAAGAGTAATGTCAGCTGCCATTTGGGTCTCTCTGGAGTCAGTTACAAACACTCTCATGTGTCCTTTCTCATGGGATGCTCAGGAAGATCTCGCTAAGGATCCTCTCCTGGCCCTGCCAGGCAGTGCAGACTATGGGAAGAGCTTCAGAGGGGTCAGGCCAGCCCCTTCCCGGGAGCCCTTCAAGTCTTATCCTTTAATGATCCTTGATGAGGTTCCTCTGAGCAGCCCCCAGGAAGGGGCAGAGAGAAGGCAGAGCAGGGAGGAAGGAAGGGACCAGCTTCTCTGAGGTGTGTGAGAGGAGATTCTGAGGCTGCTGGAGAGAGGCTGGAGGGAAGGTTTCATTTTTAGATCAAAACTTTACCTATGATCTGTGATAAGGAAGTAAGGAAATGAGCAGGAGCAAGAACTGCTGAAAGGCAGAAGCAGGAAGATTCCGGAATTCTTGGGTAATGACAGAGTGAGCTTCTCCTGGAGCAGTTGAAATCTGGAGGGTTTGAGAGAGTGTCTGAACTCCTTCGGAGGACTGTGTGAGTTTGACTTTTTCTCCCTCTCTTGTGTCTGTCCTTCTCATACAACTGCTTGTTCTTGTGTGTGTATCCTGTAGCTTCTGATGGACAGATATTCCTACAGAGCTGCTAGAGACACCTAAAGCCATCTGTCAGGGAGCTCCTTTGAGCCCTTGTTCCTGTTTACCCTCCAACCTTTCCAACTCTATTCACCATCTGATGAGGGGAAATTTGGTTAGTGAGTTTTATGTATT
>NW_025385326.1:0-2635 GCF_016433145.1 Gracilinanus agilis
AAACTAAGAAATAAAATGTAAGGATATGGTTGATTCCAGAGGCCAGTCTAAACTTCAGCTTTTCCTACAAATGATGAGTCATGAATGAGCATGGAATCCAAGAAAGTATTAAACATTAAACTATGGAAATTCTTTAGAAGTTGTAGAGCAAGTACTAAGATGTACTGGTAGAGGGAATCTCCTCACTGGGAATTCTCTATACTAAGGATATCGTGAGTCTGATCAGTGATCAAGTCAATTAACATTTATTAAGCATCTACCACGCACCTAGCAAGTATTGGGAATACAAAGATGGACAAAAGACAGTCCCTGAGGCCTTCATGGAGCTCACAAGCTAATAGAAGACAAAATACAAACAAGTTAGATAAAGGATAAATTGAACATAACCACCAGAGGGAAAGGCTAGAAATAAGGAAAACTGGGAAAGGTTTCTTATTGAAGATGAGGTTTTGGCTGCAACTTGAAGGAAGCCAGAGACAGAAATGAGGAGGAAGAGCATTCCAGGCATGGGTGTCTTCTAAGAGGAATAGCAACAAGATCAATCAGAGAATAAGGTATAAGAATACCGGAAGGGTTAGGGAGTTTAAAAAAAAAAAATACTTATTGTTTCTTTTAAGTTACCTTAAAGGGGCAGCTAGGTAGAGAAGTAGATAATGTGCCAAAACTAAAGTGTAGAACTCATTATCCTGAATTCAGATCTGGCCTCAGACACTTCCTGGCTGTGGGACTCTGGGCAAGTCACTTAATCCTGTTCTCCTCAGTTTCCTCATCTGTAGAATGAACTGGAGGAGGAAGTAGCAAACTTCTCTAGTATCTTGGCCAAGAAAATCCCAAATGTGGTCACAAAGACTTGGATAGGACTGAAACAAATGAGGAAGAATCAACCAACATTTGAAAGGTTCTGATTCAAAAAGGATAGAGGCAGCCCCAGGGCTTCAGTGGTAGGATCTAACTATACATAACAGCTTGTGGTTTCTGGAAAGGTTCAAAGGGTTGCTTAATTACATGGTTAACTCCCTCTCCACCCTATCGTCCAAGACCTCCATTGTGTAAGCAAATCTCCTTTAGTACCTAAATATCACTGCCTGAACTTCGCATCTTTCCATTTGTCTGGAGGACATGCTAAGTAATTTTTTCCCCCTTTCCAGACCTGTGATTTCATTGGTGTACAGAGTTCTGAGTGAGAAACTCTTTTTACCAGCGTGAATAGACAGCTTCTCTGAAAGCTAGTCAGAGTTGTTTCAGATGGCCAGAGATCCATGAATATAAGGCCAGCTTGAACTCAATTCTTCTTCCTTACTCCAGGCAAGATTTTTATCTACACTACCAAGCTGCCCCTTATGCTGAGGAATAGGGAAAGGGATTAGCTCTGTCATTTCATTGATTCAGAGAGCTCTCTGAGGAAGAAATTCCCTCTACCCACTGTAGAGATGGCAAATAGAGGTGTCACAGTAGAAAGAGTACTAATTTGAAGTCAGGAAGACCTGAATTCAAGTCTAACCTCAAGTCTTAGAAACTTGTTAATTGTGGGACTCTGGGCAAGCCCCTTAATCTCTCCGTTTCCTCATCCATAATATGAGGATGACAGCTGCCATCTTTACAAGCCTATATAACATTATATAAATGATAGCTAGCTAATATTATTATTGCTACCTTTTCTATGGGCAGCTAAGTGGTGCAGTAGAGTGCCAGGTCTGGAGTCAGGAAGACCCATCGCCCTGAGTTCAAACTTACTAGCTGTGTGACTCTGGTAAGTCATTTATCCCTGTTCGCTCAGTTTCTTCATCTATCAGATAAGGAAATGGCAAACCACTCCAGTACCTCTGCCAAGAAAACCCAAATGGCATCATTAAGAGTCAGACGTGACTAAACAATAACCAGCTTCTCCACAATTTACAGTTTTAGAGAGCAGTGTAGAACATGGTGAAATTAAGTGATTTGTCCAAGGTCATACAACCAGTGTGTGTCAGAAACAGAACTCAAATATTTAGACAGAACCCAGATATTTAGCTGTGTACCTATTACACCACAGCTGGGTTCTATGGCAAGTAATTTTATTATTATTCAATTGTTTTAGTCTTGTCCAACTCTTCATGACCCCATTTGGGGTTTTCTTGGCAAAGATCCTTGAGTGATTTTCCATTTCCTTCTCCAGCTCATTTTCCAGATGAAAAAACTGAGGCAAACAGGAATAAGTGACTTGCCTAGCGTCACACAGAATTGTGTCTGAGTCTGATTTGAACTCAGGTCTTCCTGACTCCAGGCTCAGCACTCTATCCATTGGGCTGCCCCATGGCAAGTAATATCCTCTTTCAATATTAACCATCCTTCACACTCCAGCTCAAGTGATTCCTATTCTATGAAGCCTTACCTGAGACTTTTAGTCCTCCTTGAACTCTCTTTTTTTCTGATCTCTTGGGCCTCAAAAGATGTAGACCTACTATCTATATACTACATGATTTAGCTGTCACTTTACATGCCTTAATCTTACCCATTTCTCAATATTTTAAATTTCTTGTGATTGGGCACATCTTATTTGTCTAGGCCCTAAAACATGGAAAAAGCATGGAAAAAGTATTTAATATACATTTATTATTTTTGTTATTATTTATATTATTACATATACTAATTATAT
>NW_025385327.1:0-4671 GCF_016433145.1 Gracilinanus agilis
ATATATATATATATTTGAATCACCTGTTTTACAGATTAGGAAACTGATGCCCAGAGAAGTCAAGAAAGTTACTTAAGGTCACATAAATAATGTCATAGGAAGATTTTATCCACAGCTATTGTCAGGTTTCATGTCTAACACTTCACCATATTGCTTTCCACTTGTGGCTCTGGGAGTCAGACATCCATTTCTCAAAGAAAATGGATTGTACCTTCCCCCTTATGTGGACCCTAAGTGATTTTCTACTTTTGAAATTTAATGTCCAGACTCATCAGAGAGCTGTCATTTTCAACTAGATGTTAAACTAGAGCTTAGGGGATTTCTGAATGGGAAAGAATTACCTCTGTTCATATCCTCCTTTCTAGGAGATCTCTGAAATCTTTGTTTTGTTCCTCCCTGGAGCCAGCCACTACCAATTCTGCTGGTAGATAAGCCAAAAACTTGGAGGGTTCCTGTGATGATTTGGTGTATCAGGTCTATCCACTTCTGAAATAATTCTTTCCACTCTACCCAAAGCAGTTCTAATTTATAGTCTCAGGTAATTGTAAAGATTGATTTTAATCTTTATGGTTACCCGGCTCCCCAGGAATATATTTTCCATTTTTAACATTGTTGCTATGAAACGAATAGCCCTCCACAAAATTGTTTCACGTAAAGTGAAACACTTAATTATGGAAGTAAAATGCTATGTGCTTGTATACAGAACTAATGTTTTAATAGTAATGGGACAAATATCCAGCAATTAAGGGAAAATAAATACTTGAGATTAACAGCTCCTAGTCACTAGGGCATAAATAAATGAGAGACGGTCAAATATTTGAGGAATGTAGGGATGAGAACAATTAATCATATAATAGCTATAGAAACTGAATGAAAAGGAAGATGGGGAATGTGGGAAGAAAAAGGAATAAGCATTTATATAATGCCTACTACTTACCAGACACTCTGCTAAGTGTTTTATATATATTATATCCTTTGATCCTTGCAATAACTCTGTGAGGTAGGTGCTGTTATTACTCCTATTTTACAGTTGAGGAAATTGAAGTCAACAAGTTCAACTAGCACAGGAACTAGGAAATTTATCAGACTGAATTTGAACTCAAGTCTTCTTGACTCTAGGCTCAGCCTTTGGTTTACTATGCCACCTAGCTGCCTAGAGCTGCCAAAAAGATATTACTGAGAAGTTATATGGTAAGGAAGAAGGTAAGGAGGGAAAGAAAGAGAAATTGTGTTTGAGGTGGGTACAATGGAGAAAAGAATCAATAAATCTAGTAATTGAAATAACTACCATAAGGAACTAGTGGAAAATGGTGGTGCCATTGATGGGAAATGGAGAAAACAGGAAAGACTAACTCCATGGAGAGTTGTTTTTATCATATTTTGTATCCAAATAAAGAAGTTATGGAGATTTTGTCTTTCAAAAAAATATTGTGAACTTGAATGAGATCATGTCTGTAAAGTGATCTTGGTCTTATAGAAAAAATATATGTACATAACTATGTTGTATATTATTTTATAATTTATATGTAATGGTAATAATCTCCAACCATACCTCTCATTCCCCTTCTTCCCTCTCTCAGTCAGTTTCAATAGTAAAATTGGAGCCACGTTCTTTTGAGGAAAGTACATTTGTAGTTAATTGCTTTCAAATTTATTCATGTAATAAGAAAAAAATAATTGAGCTTCTCCAAATGACAGTTGATTACTTTCATTTTAAGAGCTTTAAAAAAAATAAAAAGGAACTGCCAATCTTTATCAAAAAGGTTGTGATCAAGTACCCTGAAATCATAGGTTTAAAGTTGTAAAAAATATTGAAGGCCATCTAATCCATTATTATTATTTATAATTTTAGCTAGTATTTATATAGTCCTTAAGGTTTACAAACCACTTTCACATATAGCAACTCATTTGAACTTCACAACATCCTTGTGAGGTCAGTGCTATTATTTTTATCTTTGCTTTACAGATGAGGAAACTGAAACACAGAAAGGTTAAGGGACTTGCCAAGGAATATCTAAGATGAGGCAGGATTCCATCTCAGATCTTTCTAACTCCAAGTCCTATATTCTATCTAATAAATGATCTAGCTCCCTTCATTTACAGGAGGAAGGGAGGAGGGAAAGTAGAGTTAGAAAGACAGTGAAATAATTTGCATTTTCTTTCTCAGAAGGAGGTTATAGAAAGCAATGTACCCCAACGTGACTTTCAATCTCTTAAAAGGAAGTTGTCAGGAACAAGGCCACTGCTGCCTGCCATCATAGGGAAGGAATGGGCACTACCAAGATGATGGAAACAGTTTTCCCCTAGAGCAGTGATGGGCAAACTTTTTAAAGAGGGGGCCAAGGAAAGGAAATGCTCATCTGTCAGTCTGTTTCTAAGGCAACTTTTTTGAAGTTTCATTGTATTGTATCCTACTCATTGTATTCGTCAGATTAGGAATAATGTTGAGAGGCCAGATAGAACATTTCAGGGGGCTGCATCTGGACCACAGGCTGTAGTTTTCCCATAACTGCCCTAGAGTATGTAGAAGAGTGAAGAGGAGGAAGCACCCATAGGATGGAGAACCATTGAAATGCACTACAGACTTAGGAGGCAGTAAGGAGCACTGGCAGGGAGGGGGGGGGGACACCTGGGGATTGGCAGAGCATGCACCTTCTAAACATTTAATCAAGAGGCTCTTTCCCACTTATGGCACTATGGAGAAATTAAGTGACTTGGCCATGGCTACCTAGGTATAGCCAGGAACTGAATTCAGGTCTTCTTATTTGGGTCCTCTAACCTTTATCAAACTGCCTTTCAGAACTAGTAAGAATTAATAAAGGATAAATGGTCCCAAGATCTTAAGGAAGCTTGATACTCCTGCTCTTGTCCCTTAGGCTTACACTCAGTTTTTGTTTTGATTGTTTTTGTTTTTGTTTTTAATCATTATTTTAAACCCTTGCCTTCCGTCTTGGAATCAATAAAGACAGAAGAGTGGTAAGAGTTAGGCTATGGGGGTTAAGTAACTTGCTCAGGGTCACAATTACAAAGTGTTCGAGGTCAAATTTGAACCCAGGACCTCCAGTCTTCAAGCCTGGCTGTCAATCCACTGAGCCACCTAGCTGCCTTCTTGTGTTCAGTTTTTAGGCAGCTTTTCTAAGATATGTCTTTCAAATTTGTGATCTAATTATATAAGCAGTGCCTTGAGAACTCAAAATCCTCGCTGGCTCTCAGAATCATTTAAGAATTGCACGCCACAAGTTTCTCCGGCAGCAACAGTGTGGTGTGGGGCAGCCAGAGGTAATGGGTACCCAAATGCAACTTTTGGATGATGGCCCCTTCAGCTAATGTCAGAGTTGTTTCTGTCCTTAGATCCCTTTCCGTTTGTGGCGAGATGGTGAATGGCTTGAAAAGAGACCGAGTTGGCCCTTGGCCTCAGCTGCCTACACGGCTGGAATGACTGGCAGCTACAGCAGAAACAAGCAAAATTAATCTAACTTCCCACACATTTCAGATCCTTCCTCCCCTTTCTTTCAGGGGCTGGTGATCTCGTAAAAGCTAGAGCCAGAGTGCTATCCTAGACCAGAACTTGCCCCTCCCTCCTGCAAAAGCCAGGCGTTTTCTTCTGGGAAGTATCCCTTAGAGGGCAGAGAGAAGTGGGCATCATTCTCTTCCTATTGCCTGCACTCTCTTTGCACTGGAGAACAATTAGAAAACCCCTCCCGCCACTCTCCCTGGTCAGGGCAAAGCTACTGATCCCTGGGCTCTAAGCAAAAAAAGGGGCCCAGATTGGTCACTGTCCCTTGGCCCATTCCCCTTTCTGAAGCACCACGACTCCCAATACTACCCTCTTGTGGGCACTGTCTTCCTCCCTACCTCCACCCCTTTTCTCTAGCTCAGATTCCCCATGTCCACCCTATTCCGGGCACCTTTTACTCTGTTGCCTATTCCCATCATTATTCCAACCCCATCCCCTAGTCCAGGAAACTAGCTGAAAGCCTGGGCGTCCGCCAGTGCAGCTGACCCTCCCTTTTTCTCTTAGTGGCACCGCCCTTAGCCCCGGGGGCCCGGCACCCTTTGGCGCTCTCTGCCTCCTACTGCCAGCAGCGATTCCCTCGGAGCCTTCTTCCCTAGGGCGCTGGCTGCAGTTGAGAACCGAATCCAAGGGGTAAAGAGACTGGGAAAAAGAAGGGAGTCCAGGCGCTACCCAAGTCAGGGGGTGGGGGCTGGGGTTGCAGAAGGCAGCGAGAGAAAGGGTTTGGGAGAGCGAAGAAGGAGAGAAGGAGGGAAAGGAGCGGTGTTCCTTCATCAGGAAAAGGGAGACGAAGAAAGGAGGTGAAAAGAGAGGAGAAAGAACGGGGCTGGTTATGGCAGTAGCAGAAGCGGCAGCGGCAGGGGCTGCAGCCCGCAGAAGGAGAGGCGGCAGCAGCAGCAGGCGGCGTGGGGAGCTCCCGCTGCACTCCCAGCCCCTGTGATTGGCACAGCCCAAGCTGGAGGAGGAGAGGAGAAAGAGGAGGTGGTGGAGGAGGAGGAGGAAGAGGAAGGGGGCGAGTACAGCGGCAGCCGGAGGAGAAGAGATTCAGCCTTCAACCTCTAAACACCCCAACAGATCCGAAGGGAGGGAGGAAAAGAGGGAGGAGGGAGGGAGCGAGCGAACGAGAGAGAGAGAGAGAGAGAGAGAGAGAGAGAGAG
>NW_025385328.1:0-4245 GCF_016433145.1 Gracilinanus agilis
GAGAGAGAGAGAGAGAGAGAGAGAGAGAGAGAGAGAGAGAAACTTCCAAGGAATAGAAACCATTCAAAGCATCCTATTTTACTTATGGAAAAAAATTAGCGATTAGGAGGTTGGTTGGTCTTTTTTATTTCTTTTTGACACTGACTTCTTGGTATCTTTCACCCACTGATTCTGGTCCTCTCTTCCAGAATTTAATAGAACAAGTCTAAGCCTTCCTCCACATACCTTCAAGTCCTTCAATTGCCTAAAGAAAGTTCATGTTCCCCTTGAGTCTACTAGAACACATTCTAGAGGACTGAATAGGAAAGACTAGAATTAGGATAAAGGCAAATCTTTTATAATGGAGAGGGGATGCTTGTCCTTCTGAGAGTAATTGCTGAAATTCCTACATTCCAAGCTGGGGTGATGGCTGGGGCAGATGTGTGGGCTTTGTGCATCATACCAAGTGGTAACCCCACACACATACTAGACTGACTTACTTAGCCCTTCCCCCATTTCAGCCAGACTACTTTTGTAAATGTTTTACCCTGAGGAACTAAGGACAAGCCTTCATTGACTTTTCCCTCTCGCTCCACCTGTTTCCCTCACTATAATGCCTTTCCTTCCAATCCTGTTCAGTTTGGGGTTGATCCCCAGGGTTCAAATGTTGGGTTGTCCTGTTCTTTGTCTCTTTGTCCCTCTGTCTCTGTCTGTCTCTGACTCTCTGACTCTCTGGCTTTCTGTCTGTCTCTCTCTGTGTCTCTCTTTCATTGTTGTTCTAGCTGTCTAAGCCGCTTTTTAGTATTATACCTGAGGTTTTTAAAATAAACCTAAAAGAAAAGCAAAAAAAGGAGATGTCATGAAGAATGGAGGGTGGAGCTAAGAAAGCTCTTGTCAGACAGATACAATCAGTGAAATAGGATGAAGGGAACACCTTTTTATAAATACAGTCACAAGTTTGGTCACAGGTAAGAAGAAAAAGAGGAAAATGGTTAAAAAAGATCAAGATAAAATAAAAACAGAGAAGAAGGGCTTCCCAATGATAATAAGAGCTATTGAGGTTATGTACCATGGATTTTCAATGGATGCAATTAATGTTTTCATGATTCTCTTCAATGATGCTCAAAGACCTTAGATCCAAAACAGACTAATTGAATGGCCAGAGTTACTCATGGATGAACGTGGTGATGGAGGTGGGGGAGAGCATATCATGAGGTCAAAAGTTAAGGTGCTCTAGAAGAATAGCTAATGAAACATCAGATCTTAGGTAATATAGAAGCTAGTGAAGACGATACGGCAGACGTAGACTAAAGAATTAGAATGGGCCAAAGGAATGGTAATCATAAGGGAAAAGAGTAAATGTAGTATATGAAAGTAAAGAAGGAATGAAAAAAGCATTTGTAAAGACTTCTTATGCATCACACACAATTTTAAGCACTAGAACACAAATCCAAATAAGACTCTGCCCTTAAGGAACTTACAGTTTAATGGAGGAAATAATTCAGATAGAGGAATCATGAACAGGGAGAATTGTCAATGGATTGGGCAAGAAAATGTGAAGTAGGAGCATAAGTAGAAGTCCAGTTGTGTAGAGTTTTAAATGCCAGGCTTTGAAATTTATATTTTATATTAGGGGACCCTGGAGGAACTCAGAAGCTTGTTGAGTTGGGAAGTCATATGGGTAAACTTGTTTCTTGAAAATATTATTTTATCAGCTGGAAGAAAATCAGATTTCAAAAAGGAGTTCTGAAGGTAAATGAATGCCATGATAATTGAATTGAGCATCTAATATTGTAGCATTTTGAAAAATATCTGTTTTCACTTTTGATGTGTTTAAGCTGCTGAAATTAATCCCCAATAAAAGCATTCTGAAGAAGTAGGACATGAAGAAATGAAGAAGCTAGTAAATGTCGATATCTTACAAACCTCTCTCTCATTTGGTAATTAAGTGGGGTGATGCAGGCTCATTTAAAACTGATTCAGCCAAGGCAACCAAACTCTCTTCTCTCATGGACCTTCAGATGATGAAAATTGTTAGTACCTAGCATGTGTGTTTACATCCTACTAAGTCAACCACTATTCCTCCATTTTAAATTAATACTACCACTTAAGAATGCTGATTTTACATTGTAATCAAACATTTTATTTTAATTCATTTCAGCAAAAATGCACACCAACCTAATTCTGTCCTTTAAGACCTTTAAATAATCTGTAATAATAGACTGTGCAATTTTATCCCATTTCAAAAGTTAAACAAATATGGAAGGGAGGAGGTACACATCTGGTTATTTTAAAATTCAAATACTTTGGTTACATCTGAAAATAGTAAAAGGATGTTAGTGTGAATAATATCTGTGATAAAGTAAAAAAAAAACCTGTGCTTTACTTGACTACTGCATTTGTATTCTTGACTTGCCACTAATTCTCTCCATGACTGTTGTTAGATCACTTAAGCTGTTTGCACCTCAGTTTCCCCAACTATCAAACAAAGAGATTGGACCTATAAGATTAATTTTAGCTTCCAAATTCTCAAATTCCCTGAAGATGTTTTCTAGCCTGTGCAAATGGACTTGGGGCTTGTGGTGTATGTAAGTGGTGCTGAATATCTGCCAAATGCATGGAAGATTTCCACCCACAAACACCCTCACTTCCAGACCTGTCGTTCCAAGCATCTGCAGCTACTTTCTTCTGCTTAACACTTCCCTCTGTAAGCCTCTTACACCTGGCTGGGTTCCCTACCTCCCCAAGGGCTTCTCTCAGTTCCTCTTTCCAGATACCATGCGGAGCCTTGGCATTTCCTGGTGGGCTACTCTTACAGGAGGCAATATTCAGGAACATGCTGAATTACTTGGATACATTTGCTTTTTTCTCTTCCCAAGCCTGCATGGATACAAATTGAAAGAGAAGGGTAGCTTTGGTACAGTGTTTTGGGGAAATCTGATTGCTATGGGAGAACAGTTCTGGGAGAGCCTCACCCAGTCAGGCCAATGAGGACACATTTAACTGTTATTTCTGGTTTTGTGAGTTACTGTTATTCTGTCTGAATATAAGCAAGTCCAATGCAATCAAGTAACCTTTGATGCCTGGGCTAAGAATGCTCCAGAGAGAGCTCTTAGATTTTATTAGCTTTCAAAAGAAGTAGACTGTCATGAGTATCACATGATCGGGCAAGTCTTATCACCCTGAAATTCTTCCTGCTCTGGATTTCATTTTATCATTCTATCCTGTCTTAAATCTGAGCTGTGGGTTGGTTGGAAAGTTAATGAGATGGCTACATCTTCACATTTGAGAGACTAGCACAGTAACATAGGAAGGTGTCTGCTTTAGAATCTTAATGGGGAAAAAATCCAGAAATGACTTGCTATTCTCCTGCAAGGAGGACTTGGTAGCAATTACTTGAACTCATAGTTTGAGATTTTTTGATCCCCACCATCCTCAGGACAACTTGTCCTGCGATGTAGTCCCTGCCGAGGAATACACCATCCCGAGTCAGCAGTTTTTTAGAGCAGACCCTATAGAGAGATGAAGGGGGATATTGCTCTTGGCATCTGGTTTCATTTAACTCTATTTTTTGTTTCATGCTTAATAATAGTAACTAGCATTTTTGTAGCACTTAAAAGTGTTCAAAGCACGTTAGGTACATCATCCTACTGAATTTTCACTATAAGAGACAATCTATGGAGGCAGAGAGCCTTAGCAAGCTACAATGACTTAGGATCTCCGAATCAGAGATTTAGAGTTAGAAGGGAATCCTGAAGTTCTGAAGGCATCTAGCCTACCTCCTTCATTTTATGGATGAGGAAACCGAAAGTGACTTTCTCAAGGCCACACAAGAAATTGGTATCAATGACAAGGTTTGGCCTTTGTGGTGGCAAATGCTTGAAATCCTGCTACTGGAGAGGCTGAGCCTTGAATATCTCTTGAGGTCAGGAGTTCTGAGCTTCAAGGTGCTAAGCTGACCAGGTATTTCCAATAAATTCAGCACCCACATGGTGAGGAGCCATCAAGCTGCCCAAGGATGAGTGAACAGGGTAAGGTTAGAAAACAGAGCAGTCTTTGCCAGTCAGTGGGATTAACTCTTGAGTGGCCTTTGTGCTTCTAGCCTAGGAAAGATATGGGGAAGAAGGAAGAGGGGGCAGTGAGGAGAGAGAGAGACAGAGAGAAACAGAGGTGGAGAAAGACAGAGAGAACTAGAGAGAGAAGGAAAGGAGAAGGGGGAGAGAAAGACAAAGAGAGAGAGAGAGAGAGAGAGAGAGAGAGAGAGAG
>NW_025385329.1:0-3862 GCF_016433145.1 Gracilinanus agilis
CTTTTTCTCTCTCTTTCTCCTTCCCCCTCTCACTTCTCTCTTTAATTTCTCTCTCTCCCTCATTTTCTTTCCCTCTCTCTTTCTCTCTCTCCCTCTCCCTCTTTCTATTTCCCTCTCTTTCTCTCTCTCCCTCTCTTTTTCTCTCTCTCCCCCTCTCTCTCTTTCTCTCTCTCTTTCTCCTTCCCCCTCTCACTTCTCTCTTTAATTTTTCTCTTTAATTTCTCTCTCTCTCTCTTTCATCTAGCTATCTACACACAGATACACATATATACACAAATACATGTATACAAACAAACACATGTCTTATTTGAAAGGTGAAGTGGTACAGTGGAAAAAGGGTTCACTTTAGATACAGGAAGACCTGGGTTCTGTCACATACCTGTGAATCCATGGAAATCATTTACCTCTCAGTTTCCAGTCAACTCTCTGCCATTATAAGTGGAAGAATAGTCACTGAACTACATTAGCGGAAAGGAGTGGGGTGGGGGAGAGTGAAACAAAAAAATCATTGTTGGAAAGAGTCAGAAACTTCTCTGTGCACATGTTGCTTTCACGCATTAGATTGTAAGCTCTTTAGGGGCAGGAATAATTTTGCTTTTGACTTTGTATCTCCAGTGCACTGCATGGCACATAGTAGATGCCGAATAAACACTTGCTGAATAAATAAATGAAATGGAATGAATTATCCTTGTGGTTTTTCTCTGAGGGTACCAGTAGATTTTTTTTTACCCTTACTCTTCTAAATTAGAACCAATACTAAGTATCAGTTCCAAGGCAGAAGAACAGTAAGAGTTAACCAGCATTGGCAAAGACATGGCATGTGTACCCCTGCGTGCCAGAGGTGGCTGCTCTCCTCCCTCTCTCCACTGCACCAGGGGACAATGTTCACAATGCCTCGTCCCTCTGCCCAGCAGCTGAATGCCAGCACTTCTTCCCTCCACTGTCTAGGGTAATGTGGGGGCTCACAGGCAGCTTGAAGATTCAGTTTGGGCTTGCGATCTCTAAAAGGTTCGCCAGCGCTGACTAGGCATTTAGGGTTAAATGACTTACCCAAGGTCACACAGCTAGGAAGTATCTTAGGTCAGATTTTACAACTTACTCTACCATTAGATTTTTAAGTTTCTTGAGGGTGGAGACTCTCTTTTACCTCCTTTTGTATCCCCAACAAACATAGTGCCTTTCACAGTAAGCTTAATAAATATTTATTGCTTTATTAATGAGTTTTTTTTTTAACTTTCTCTTTTTGTCCTCCCCAAGCAGTTTTTCAGACGTGCCAGGGCAACCTCTAGAAAAAGACCAGTGGCTGACTGCCTATGTAGTATTTACTTCCACTTCCTCCCTCTACTACCAACTTCATACCTGCCTTAAGCAGCATAAAGCTGGCTCTTCACCTCTGAAGCTGAAAGCCCTTAGGTCTGTTAGCATTTCTTCTTATGTAATAAGAAATCTCTTTTAGCGGTTTTGGATATGACTTAGAGAAGAAGCTGAAGAAAATAAAGATAGCAATCTGAGTGACATCTCTTAACAAGACCTCTTGAACCCATCCAGAGTTTTCACGCAAGCTAACACCATACAACACCTACAAAATCACCCAGGGATTAGCCCTCCTAATACTCTCTTCTTGGCATATACTCAAGCCTCATCTTCTTTTGGCATCTATGCTAGAAGTGATTCCTTGTTATATATAAATTGATGGGACAAGACACTAGAGTAAGAAAAAAAATGATCATTTTTCCAAAGGAAAGTATGAATGCACTGTGGATTGCAAATCAACTTCTATAATGAACAGATGGTTCTAAACCCATGTTGGTTTGTTTTTTAGAAGCTATACTTTTAAAGTGGAAATTTTAAAGGCTGTTAATGCTCCATTTAAACACCGGATAATAGGAATGGCTAACATTTCTATAGTACTTTTGGATTTGCAAAGTGCTTTGCGATGATTTTCTCATTTGATCTTCACAACAAGCCTGGGAATTAGGTGCTATTATTATCCCTATTTTATAGAGGAGAAAACTGGGGTAAATAGAGGTTACTTGCCCAGGGTCACATAACTAGTAAATGTCTGAGACTGAATTTGAACCCAAGTCTTCATAACTCAAAGTCTATTCCTTTTTTACAAATGTGGAAACGGGGACAGACAGATTAAGTGATTTGCCCAAGAAAATATATCCAGAGAGTGTCTGAGGCAAGATTTAAATTCAGATCTTTCTGACTCCAAATCCAGATAAAGATTGGAAATGAAATTTCACTGGTGGAAGGCATTTTCAATAAGGAAACTTCCTCTAACAGTATAGGTCAGCCCTTTCTCTGCAGCTGGTAGAGAGCAGCCAAGACTACTGAGGAGTTACTCAAATTCCTCAGAGTTACACAGCCACCATGTGTCTGAGGTGACACTTCAACTCAGGTCTTCCTGGCCCAAAGGTCAGCTTTTTATCCATATCCCCCTACTGCCTCTCCATTTTACCATAGATCTAAAAAACAAACAAACAAACAAAAAACCAGCCCTTACCTTCGGTCTTAGTTTCAATTCTTTTCTTTCCAAACCCTTACCTTCTATCTTAGAATTAATACTGTTTTGGTTCTAAGGCAGAAGAGTGATAAGGGCTAGGCAATTGACGTTAAATGATTTGTCCAAGGTCACACAGCTAGGAAGTGTCTGAGGCCAGATTTGAACCCAGGACTTCCCATCCCTAAGCCTGGCTCACAATCCACTGAGCCACCTAGCAGCACACACTCAGTATCACTTCTAAGACAGAAGAGTGGCAAGGGCTAGGCAGTTGGAGTTAAGTGACTTGCCCAAGGTCACACAGGCAGTCTGGAAACAAATTTAAATCCAGAACCTCTCAACTCTAGACCTGACTTTATATGTCCTGAGAGCTGCCTCCACCAAAGTTTTTTAAAAGAAGGTTTTCTTTGGAGGGGAAAGGAATGATTTGAGGGAGGGGATATAGTACAGTGGTATTGCAGCTTGTCTCTTATGTGTTATCTTAATTATGTGATGTTAATGTATGTAACCTTGCGAAAGTCTCTGGGCTTCAGGTTCCTCCTCTATAAAATGAAAGAGCTGGATTAAATGGTTTATAAGATTCCTCCTGGCTCTAGTTCCTATGCTCTGATGAAAGGATCTGAGTTTTAATATGTTTGCTGCAAACCTCTGAATAGACTTAATGCCTCACAGTACATGTATATATACATAAATAGATATCTAGACATATATTCATAAATGTATATATGTAATATATCATGCATGTGTTTTGTGTATGTGTCTATATACGTATGTGTGTGCAACTGTGGGTTCTAGCTTTTAGGGTGCAATTTTGCTGTGGAGAGAGAAGGGCAGGGAGAGAGAGATTTCTAGATAGATAGATAGATAGATAGATAGATAGATAGACAGACAGACAATAGATAGCCAGATAATTAGATAGATGCATAGATACATACATACATACAAACATACATACATACATAGATGGATAGAAAGAAAGATAGATAGATAGATAGATAGATAGATAGATAGATAGATAGATAGATAGATAGATGGATTTACCAAACTTTGGGTCAACAGTTTTAAAAAAGTCCTTTAACAAAGTTTTTAAAAACCAAGATCTGGATCAGCAGATAATTTGCAAATGATGGTAGGTACCAGGGTCAACCAGGGTCACATCAAGACATCCAGCAGACATTTATTCTGTATCTACTATGTGCAGGGCACTGTTTTAGATACCAGGGTCACAAAGACAAATAGAACAGTAGTCTGTCTTCAGAGAGTTTACATTTTACTGGGGGCCTGGGGTAAAGAATAACTAAGGAAACGTTTGTTTGGAGAGAGAGAGAGAGAGAGAGAGAGAGAGAGAGAGAGAGA
>NW_025385330.1:0-3997 GCF_016433145.1 Gracilinanus agilis
GGAAGGAAGGAAGGAAGGAAGGAAGGAAGGAAGAACACCAGGTCTAGAGTTAGGAAGATCTGAGCTCTAATCGGACTTCAGACACTTATTAGCTGTGTGTTCCTGAGCAAGTCACCCCATATGAGTAAGCTCTTGCACTTCTGTCGTAGAATTAAGGGTTTTGAGTAGGGTGGAGAAAGAGGGATTGGACTAGCGACCATCTAAGATCACTCCTAGCTTTAACACCCCTGGATTCCAGGACTGTCCTCACTGCCTTTCCCTCCTTGGGAGGAGAAAGCTCAACAGAAGGCTGCTTGAGAGGGAGAGTCATTCTCAGTCCTGGCAGAACAAACTCCCAAGACTCTGCTTGTGGACAAGGAAAAGGGTCCGTGCCAAGGAGCTCAGAACCGGAGAGGCTCCCAGCACCCGACAAGATCAGAGTGTCAAAGAGGTGCTATAATTGGGCACCGGGGCTGTCGCAGGTTTGCCCGACACCTTCGTCGTGCCTCGAGTCAAACAGCAAGCCTGTGAATGTGTGAAACAGGGAGGTATCCAAACGGGCAAATATCAAAGCTCCCGTCTCTTCTCCCTCTTCATCAAAGCAAAACGGGTATTGATTCCTGGTGGGGAGGAGGCAGGCGCCGTCCCAGAGAGCGAGCGCTCGTCATGGTCAGTGTGTTGACAAACCCCAGCCTGTCTTCTCCAGCCCCCTCCCCAGCCCTTGAAATCTTTAATTGGGTCCCAAACTCTGTCTGCTGGCTCTTTTCTCGGCGATGAGCTGGAGGAGGCAGCCGAGATGCCTCCCCTGAAGTACAAAGATCCATCAGCCCTCACGGTGGTGATAGGGAACAGAGCGGCCGTTTTTAGATTTAAAGATGTCTTGGTGGGAAGATTTACCAGAGATGTATTTATTCCATTACAACTACACCTCCCTTCGGCCTACTTACCTCCAGCATCACATCGATCACGGCGCCTCTGGCTTCCAGGGGGAGCAGCAGAGAAAGGAGTGTCCTCTGTGTCAGAGAGTTCCGAGTTTCAGAAGACAAAGGGCTCTTTTGTATGGGGAAAAGCAGGACGGAGGGGCTCCATCCTGGGGCTGGGGGCAAAGGTGGCTTTCCCTGG
Source organism: Gracilinanus agilis (assembly GCF_016433145.1). NCBI lineage: Eukaryota > Metazoa > Chordata > Mammalia > Didelphimorphia > Didelphidae > Gracilinanus > Gracilinanus agilis. The sequence goes on from NW_025385330.1 coordinate 1,102, forward strand.
AATGCTCCCTATGGAAAGGGGGTCCCCCTTGGTTCTCCCCCAGCCTCAGAACTGCAGGCTGGGCTGAGCCTCAGTAGAAGACAATGGCAGAGCTCTCAGCTTCAGCATAAATTGAAATGGCAGGGAATATGGGAAGTAACTGTTGGCATTGGGATTGGGGTGGGGGGGTTAGATTGGGGAGCATCGTGGTACTTTTCCTGAAGATTTACTTGCTACAAAATAGCACCATCTCGATCTGGATGAAAGAACTCTTTATTTTTGTCTTTGCATATTTAGTATCTAGCATGACACCGAGTGGGTACTTAATAATAATAATGAGTGAATAAGGGCAGCTAGGACACTCAGTGGATAGAGAGCCAGACTTGGAGATGGGAGGTCCTGGGTTCAAATCTGGATTCAGATACTTCCTAACTATGTGACCTTCAACAGGTCACTTAATCCTAATTGCCTATCTCTTGCTATTCTTCTACCTTGAAACTAAGAGATGGATTGATTCTAAGATGGAAGTTAAGAGTAAAAATAATAATAATGAAGGGCAGCTTAGGTGGCTCAGTGGATAGAGAGCCAGAGTTGGAGATGGGAGATCTTGGATCCAAATCTGGCTTCAGACATGTGACCCTGGACAAGTCACTTAATCCTAATTGCCTAGTTCTTGCTATTCTTCTGCCTTGAAACCAATAGATGTATTGATTCTAACTAAGACAGGAGGCAGGATTTAAAATAATAATTAATAACAATAATAAGAGGCAGTGTAGGTGGCTCTCTGGATTGAGAGCCAGGCTTGGAGTCAGGAGATCCTGGGTTCAAATCTTGCCTCAGATACCTCCTAGTTGTATGACCTCGGGCAAATCACTTAACCCTAATTGCCTACCCTTCACCACTCTTCTGCCTTGGAACTGATACTTAGTATTGATTCTAAAACATCAAGTAAGGGTTTAAAAATAGTAATCATAATGAGTGATTGATAAGTGAAACCCAGAAAGGAGAAATTGATAAGACTAAGTAAAATTTAGTCACTGGTATCCTTTGGGTGATCAAAATTTACCTCCAAAATGAAAGGTCATGGACCCTGAAGGTCTGGGGTGTGTGTGTGTGTGTGTATCTGTGTGTGTGCATATGGGCGATTCTTTAAAGAGAAAGTGGCTGGTTCATTCTTTAAAGAGGGCTTGCAATTAGCCCTTTTCTCCCTGGATGAGGAGTAATTTGATATTAACAAGCGGTAAAGGTTTATGATTCATGTATTTGATCCCCTAAATCCTCCCGAGGGTTAGGAGAAACCAAACTAAGCTGGTTAAAAAAATATAAATCTGTGTTGGAAAAGAGAATAGGGCGATTAGTATGTTGGGTTTTTTTTTTTCATATTTAGCTGCAAGGTTGCTCCAAAGGCCCAGGTGGTGGCTGAAATCTGGGCTGTTCTCTCCAGAAGAGCAATGTGCCTTCAAGCCTCTATGGAATACAGAGCAGAGGGATCCCTGATCAAATGAGATAACATATGGAGAGCACTTTGTAAACCTAAAAGCTTTATATAAATGTTGCCTGTTATTATTAGCTATTATTATCTTTAACCAGAACAATCTGTAAAGAAATACCCCAGAGCAGGAAGGAGAGCAGTTCACACAGTTAAGCCTCAGAACCACCTTCCTGAAGCTATTTCTTATTCTAATACATCTCAGAGACTGGGGAGGAGGAAGGATGGGGAAGCAGGGTGTGTGGCTGCTCTCTCTATCATTGCTACCAGTCCCTACTAGTCAGTGGATCAATATTTATTAAGTGGCAGGTACTGTTCTAAGCTCTGAGGATCCAAAAAAAAAAAGGCAAAAGACCATCCCTTCCCTCAAGGAGCTTATAATCTAATGGAGACATGCAAACAAATAGAGAGAGAACAAGCTATATACAAGACAAACAAGAGATTTTTAAACCACAGAGGGCAATCGAATTAAGAGGGGTTAGGGAAGGCGTCCTGTAGAAGGTGGGATTTAAGTTGGGAAGGGAAATCAGCAAAGTCAGTAATCAGAGCATAGGCAGGAGAGGATTCCAGACATGAAGGACATCTAGAGAAAATGCCAAGAGTAGAGAGATGGATCCTCTTGTTTGGGGAAGAGCCAAGAAGCCAGAGCCACTGGATCAGGGAGTACCTGATGGAAAATAAGGTGTTGGAAAACTGGAAAGGTAGGAGGGGGCTGGGTTATAAGAGGCTTTGAATGCCAGAAGGATTTTGTATTTGATCCAGGGGTGATAAGGAGCCGCGGGGGTTTACTGGGTAGGGAGGCAACATGAATAGACTTGAGCCTTAGAGGAATCACTTTAGTGGCTAAATGGAAGATGGATTGGAACGGTGAGAGACTTGAGGCAGACAGACCAGCCAATGCTATACTTGACTCAAACTAGTCACCTAGGAGCTTAGATCTGATATTGGAATGGAATGAGATACTCATAAGTTTTTCAACAATTGACAAAAGAATATTTTTTGAAACCTAGCAGGGTAAAGCTATTTGAAAAGGATATGCAGGAGGGGCAGCCAGGTATCACAGCGGATAAAGCATCAGGCCTAGAGTTGGAAATATCTGGGTTCAAACCTGGCCTCAGATACTTCCTAGTGGTGTGACTCCAGGCAAGTCACTTAAACCCAGTTACCTAGCCCTTGCCATTCTTCTATCTTAGAAATGATTCTAAGACCAAAGTTTAGGATTTAGAAAAGGAAAGAAGGAAGGAAGGAAGGAAGGAAGGAAGGAAGGAAGGAAGGAAGGAAGGAAGGAAGGAAGGAACAAGTAAAGGAAGGAACAAGTAAAGGAAGGAAAGAGAGGAAGGGAGGGAGGGAGGAAAGAAGGAAGGAAAGAGAGAAGAAAGAAGGAAGGGAGGGAGGAATGAACAAAGGAATGAGAGGAAGGAAGGAAGG
>NW_025385331.1:0-3745 GCF_016433145.1 Gracilinanus agilis
GAAATTAGTTACCCCCTCTGTTATCTGAAGGGTTACCTCTAAAATCTCTTCCACTTCTGTCTAAAAAACTAAATTAGTTTCCCAATATTAAAAAAGCCCACACCAAATCAGTCATTTCTTTTCCTTGAAGCGACACCACCAAACTAAAGCCACTTGTCTAAGGGCAGCCTATTGAATGGACAAAGATGGCAACAGGAAGATTTCTGTATCTTTTCCTCACCCTCCCCATTCACGTCTGAGCAGTTTTCTCTATAAACGTCATGATGAGCATCTTCCTTTTCATTGCTCCCCACCACCTATGAATAATACAAGAAAAAGAAATCCTAATCTCTTCTTGCAATGTGAAAGGAAGACTAATATGAAATAAGCCATAGAAAACTGAATTACTGTATTAAAATTGTTGCACTGTGGGAAAAAAGGAGGGGAGAGGAGAAAGTGCTTTGTAAACACTGAAGTACTCCACAAAGGAAAGCTGTGATTAGCCTGTATTTTCCTCTTAGAAACAGTAAAAAGAAAACTAAAAAAAAAAAAAATCTGTCCTTTTCCAAGAGCACACATAAACACCACACGTACAAACTCACGGTCCCTTATCTCTAGAAGAGCTCCGTAAATGTTTTCTCTGTCACCAAGGCCACTGCTGTTGGCCTGTGTTTATTAGATCACCTGAAAAAGAGGGCCAATCAATTAACCCTTTCAAGGTCTGCATCTATTGAGTTAAGACAATCCAGAGATAATGCAGGGTCCCCCTTTAAGTGAGGCTGATGCAGTCTGGCCAGAGTCCCACTGACAGCTTTATGAGGCTGGGTTCAGAGATGACAGGTAGATGCAACCAGTCCCAAGTCACACTTTGCTGGGGTGGGAAAAAGGAGATTCTACAGTCGATTTACACATCTCTCCTTTGCTGACACTCCCAATACCAAAAGCCAGAGCAAAATTCTATCTGCTGTGCCAAAGAAGCAAGACAGCAATTATGTTTTTCAGCACCATTCGTGTAGTAATGCCTGAAACTGATATGTGGCATGGTTCTCCACCATTTCAATTAAATGCTTTACAACACAGAATGGGACTGATATGTGAACTAAGCAAGAAGAAAAATGATTCCATGAAAAACACACGGGACGGCCTCTGCTCCACAGTGAATCAATCAGCCAGTCAACAAGCATTTATTAAGGGGTTACAATGTACCAGGAACACTACTAGACCCTGCAAATACAAAGATGAAATTAGAACAGCTCCAGTTGTCAAAGATTTTACATCCCATTGTATGGGACCTGGCAAAGTAAAAGCGAGAAATGCAAGTGTATTCTCCAGGAGCAAAGTATTTCCTGAATATCTGAATTTGTGGAGGGAAGAATACAGTAACTGATACATGATAGGGTCCTGGTGTTGGATCTGGAAAGGATGCTGAGGTTGTTGAGCCTATCCTATTCATTTTTCAGAGGAGGAAACTAAGGAACTAAAAATTAAGGAACTCAAATCTGGCCTCAGACACTTCCTAGCTGTGTGACCCTGGGCAAGTCACATTACCCCAAATAGCTCTGTCTTAGAACTGATACTAAGATAGAAGGTGAAGGTTAAAAAATAAAAAATAAACAAACTAAAGCCCAGAGGCAACTAGGCATCCAGTGGAGAGAGTGCTGAATTCTTCAGATCTTGCCTCAGGTAGTTAATAGCTACCTACTCCAGGTAACTCCTCTCAGCCTCAGTTTCTTCATCCACAAAGTTCATATAATAATAGCACCTTTTCAAGACTGATGTGAGAATCAATTGAGTTGTTTTGTGTTTTTTGTTTTGTTTTGGGGGGTGTTGTTTTTCTTTGCAAACCCCAAATTCCCATGTAAATACAAGTATTAGTATGAGACCTTGATCAAAGTCACTCAGCTAAATGTCTGAAGCAAGATTTGAACTCCTACCTTGGGACTCAAAAGTTTGCACCCTGCAGCCATTTAAACCCAGGCCCTAAACAGACTTATTTTTTCTCCCTTCTCTGCTTTCCGGTTCTGTTGTTTCTCTTTCTTTGACATCAGCCTTTGTCACCCCTCAGATTAGATCAGGGTTCCATAATGGCTTTCAACAAATATCCAGTCCCTTAAAGCACTTACAAACAAGGGCCTTTAGGGAATCGGGAGAAAGTGCAAGAATTCATTTACAGATATATGAAGTAGGAGATAAAGGCAGGATTTACAATTCAAATTCCCCAGGTCTGAGCAGAGGTTAAGTAGCAGACTTCCATATCTTGGGAACGTCATCCGGGAGGCTAATCAGGTGAGGTCTTTCTGCAAAGAGTGCAAAGGTTAGTGCCTCAGGGCTGGGGAGTACCTTTGGAGAGAAGGCACTAATAATATTATTCCATCTACTCTCCACCAGAGAGAGCTGGGCAGGACTCAGATTGAGGGTCCTCTGAGAACATCAGAACCTCCTGCCAGAGATAGCACTCTTCCTCCCTCCTTGTTTCCTCCAACCACTTGATCTAGAAAGCAGTGGAATGAACGGGTGCCTGTTTAATACCAGTTTCCATGGCTCTCTTAAATGTGTGCCCTTAGACAGTCTTGGGGCTTCCTCCCTATCTCGTCATTTGGAAAATGAACAAGTTGAGTCAGATGACTTCTGAGGGTCCCTTCAGTCTGTAACTCTATAAGCTTACTCATGTAAGATTTTCCATGGCCAGCCTCTTTAGACTAGATTAACAAATAGCCTTAAGCCCTATTAGAGTTAAGTTTATTTTTTTTTAAACCCTTAACTTCTGTGTATTGGTTCCTTGATGGAAGTGGTAAGGGTGGGCAATGGGGGTCAAGTGACTTGCCCAGGGTCACACAGCTGGGAAGTGTCTGAGGTGGGATTTGAACCTAGGATCTCCCGTCTCTAAGCCTGGCTCTCAATCCACAGAGCTTCCCAGCTGCCCCCTAGAGTTATGTTTAAAAGTGGGTTCATTCAAGGCAGGTTTGGTTATTATTTTTAAATTTTAAATCTAATTTTAAATTTAAATTTAAAAATCTTTAGGATATCCAGAAACGTTGCCTAGGTGGCATAATATTGGACTAAGAATCAGGAAGACCAGAGTTCAAATCCTGCCTCTGTTACAGATTATCTCAGACTCAGTTTTCTCATCTGTAAAATGGGAGTAATATCAGCAACTACCTCATAGGATTGTTGTAAGGATCAAACAACTTGCCCACTAAAAAATGCTTTAAAACCCTAAAATACTAAATAAATGTTAATTATGATAATAGTGGGTAATCAGGTGGCACAGTGGATAGAGTACCAGGCCTGGAGTCAGGAAGACTAGAGTTCAAATCCAGCGTCAGAGAATAACTAGCTGTGTGTCCCTGGGCAAATCATTTAACCCTGTTGGCCTCAGTTTCCTGATCTAGAAAAAGAAATGGTGAATCACTCCAGTATCTTTACCAAGAAAATCACAAATGGAGCTGGACACTAAGTACAGACACTATGGGTCAGACATGGCACTTGAACCCATGTCTTCTAGACCCTGAGACTGACTCTACCTACTATACCAAGCTGCCTTGTACCTTGCACATAATAGGTACTTAAGTAATGATTGATATAGTGAATTCCAATGTTAGAACAAGTCCATGAGGCTTCTGCCAATTCTGAGTTTTCACTAAAACTCAGAATGTGTCTAGGGCAGGGGTAGGAAAGAGTACAGTGTCCAGTAATAAATAAAAAAAATTTTAATGTTATTTTTATTATTTATTTACTTTTATTATATTATTATATTATGTAATAT
>NW_025385332.1:0-10360 GCF_016433145.1 Gracilinanus agilis
GAAGGAAGGAAGGAAGGAAGGAAGGAAGGAAGGAAGGAAGGAAGGAAGGAAGAAAAAGGTTAAAAAGCCCTGTTTTGATCCAAAACACTCACTTCATGGAGGAGAGTCCATATTCTATCAAGTTTTGTTTCCACATCATTTTAGAAAAGTAACAAGCATCCAAGATGACATTTATAACTGACACCAGCAAGAATGGAGGAATGAATCTGAAGGTGGGAATCACGCGGAAAAATCAAATCAGACAAATTCTATTCAGCAGGCACGAAGAGACATGGCCTAAAACATGACTAAAATGTGCTTCCCTCTGGAAAGATGATGCTACTGAGTCACTGTCAGGAAGGCATTTTAAGGAGTTTTCTGAGTAATGGCAATAAGCTTACACCAATCATACACGGTCTCTCATCTGGTATCCCTTGTGACTAAGCACATGGACTTGCCAGACAGCCAGCTGGGGCTAGGGGTTTGAGGGAGATGGGACAGTTTGTGGTTATGGAGCATCATTTTTCTCTCTGGGAAGCAAACTTGCTAGCCCAATTCAGTTTAGTTCCATAAATCTTTAGTAGGTGTTTACTACATGTCCTAGGTATCGAAACTCATAGCTTTGACCTTGGAAGTACTGAGTGGAAGCACTGCTCCAAGATGAACTCTTTGCTATTGTGAAAGGATAAAATAAGAGAGAGTAAAAGAGAATGGCTTGCTAATTACTTTTCTTTTTCAATAGAGCTCTGCAGGGGAATGAAACCAAATTATATCAGCCCCATTCCCCATCCTTCCAACTCTCTGAAACAGGGACAGAAACCTCAGAACAAGATACAACCTGGAAAATACCTTCCATGGGTAACAATAAGCCCCATCACAAAAATTTGGCAACCAAAAGTGGCTTGGGGGAATGCCAAGAAAGATTCTAAGGATGCTGATACTGGTCAGCAAATTGGAGAGGGAATTGCAATCCAATAAGGCTGCAAAAGTCAGTGCTAATGTGACTTTCAGAGCTTCTTCAGCAAAAGCATCACATTGCAAGTTAGAAGAGTGATGAGCCCCCTGGATCTGTGAGGCCACACTTAAAAGATGGCATTAGATTCCTAGTATATTAGTCCTAAGAAAATCTGTATAGAAGAAAAAGCATTGGCGTGGGAGTCAGAAGACCAGTTTCTTCATCTTTAAATGATGAGAATGAAATGGGTATTGTTTGAGGTCCCTTTTGGTTCTAAAATGCTCTAATTCCATGAGTAAAAAGTTCTACAAGCAGTTACTGGGGGTTGTGCACAAGGCAGGAGTGAAGACAAAGGATTAAGAATAAGAATAGCTCGGGACAACTGGGTGACTTGAGAACCAGACCAAGAGAAAGGAGGTCTTGGGTTCAAATCTGTCCTCAGACACTTCCTAGCTGTGTGACCTTGGGCAAGTCACTTGGCCCCCATTGCCTAGCCCTTACCACTTTTCTGCCTTGGAACCAATACACAATATTGACTCCAAGATGGAAGGTAAGGGTTTAAAAAGAAAAAGAATAAGAATAGTTAACAGTGATATAATGCTTTAAGTTTTACAAAATGCTTTCAGAATATTAACTCACAATCCTCACAACAACCCTGGGAAATAGATGTTATAAATATCCTCATTTTACATATGGGGAAACTGAGGTAAATGGGGTTAAGTGACTTGCCCAAGGTCACACAGCTAATAAGTATCAGTGGTCAGATTTCAATTCAAGTCTTCCTGACTCCAGGTCCAATGCTCCATCCACTGCACCATTGAGCTGTCTTTAATAGGGTGGAGGGTTGGGGCAAGCTGGAGCCAGTTCATATCAGCTATATCACTTGGCTCTAACTGAGACTGAATGTTATAAAAAATATTAACAGTAAAATCAGTAAAACCTTTGGATTTTTAAAGAAAGATGCAGATACAATTAGAGAACTATAGGTTACTCTGTCTAGGAAGGACCTTAAAATATTATTTTCAACTTTTCTCTGTCTTAGGAGCAGGATAACATTTATGCCATCCTAGACTAATAAAGATTATTCCTAAACAAGAACATTCTGTTATTCGGTCGTTCAGTTGTGTCCAACTCTTTGTGACCCCACGGACCATAATGTTCATGGGGTTTTCCTGGCAAAGATACTAGAGTGGTTTGCCATTTCTCTCTCCTGTGAAACATGTACACTCATAGAAAGGTAATTCCATAATCTTGTTCAATAACTCTCTTTAACAACTTAGACTGGATGTGCTCAGAACATTCCTTCTTGGATCTAACTAATATCAATTTGAGTCATTTCCTCTTGGATAGTCTCCGGGAAAATACTGAATTGGTAATTCTCCTTTGGATGAGAAAACCCTCAAATGCTAAAAAGCTACTGCTAAGTGACCCCTCAGCTTTCCCTTCTCTAGACAAGCCAACCCACATCTGTCATTCCTACATACCTCCTGGGTCCCATTCATTCCCTGTTTTTTGACGTTCTCACAGGATCATGGCACTAAGCAAAGCCCTTCCTCTCACAAAGGAGTGCATGGATATACAGAGAAGAAAGTGATTTATTCAATACTTTCCAGTGGCAAAACTGGTACTAAGATGGAGGTCTTCTGAGTCCCAATCCTATGTTGTTTCTACTACCTCCTACTGTCGCCATGCTCCCAGTTTCACACATTTCACTTAACCTAGAGGGTTACAAACTCTTTATTAAGGGGGCAGCTAAGGAAGTATAGTGGATAGGGTGCCAGGTCCAGAGTTGGGAGGACCTGGGTTCAAATGTGACTGTAGACATTTCCTAGCTATGTAACCCTGGGCAATTCACTTAACCCTGATTGCTTAGCCTTTGTCTCTTTTCGGTCTTGAAAGAGATATTAAGGTAGAAGATAAAGGTTGTGTTTGTTTTTTAACTCATTACTATAATATAATCATCCTTATTTTATAGATAACAAGCAAACTGAAGCTCAGCTTACTCCAGTACTAGTAATAGTAGCTAGGGCTAGAATCTATTCGCAGTCCATTTTGTAATGCTATACTGTTTCTTTGGGACCAGTCTCCAGTTGAAATTTATTCTACTTTTAACATTGCATATCACTCTATTCTTTTTATCTGTTTAGCAACAATCTCCTTTCTATAGTATAGTTGGCTGGAAACTACACCAGACAAGCTAACCCTGCTCTGAACTGTATGTAAGGAAAGAACCAAATATCATTCCCAATTATCCTTACTTTATGTGGTTCTGTCTCATCCATCAGCTCATCAGCAGGAAACTGCACTAGATTAATCATTCTGTTTCTGAAGGTTCATAGTCTTTAGAAATGAGAGATACGGGACACATGCTTACTTAGTGTGTTAGAGCCAGGATTAAAATTCAGAGGGCTTACTTCCACAAACTCCCACTAAGTCATATTTCTAGCTTTCCCTCACACTCTCCTCCATCTACTTTTCAGTCCTGCCAAAACTGAATTGCTGACTATTCCTCCAACTGGTTTCTTCTTCCATGATACTAATTAACCCTTATGCTGGCAATAACTCTTTCTCTGTCATCTCTATATTTTTTAAAAAAGAGGTTATGGGTTGCCCCTAATCTTTTTTTTTATTAATTTATTTGCTTGTTGGTTAATTAAAATTCTCAAATATTATCTATATAACCCCTTCCTTTCTCTCCCCTTATCATAGAAGGCATCACTCAACAACAACCAAAGAATATATAATATAAATTATATCTTTTGTAGTTCTGTTTATCTGTTCTTCCTTTGGAGGTGGGCATTCAGAAGTTATTCTTCAAACATTAATTCTGCAGCTGTATACAATGTTCTCTTTATTCTACTCATTTCTCTCTTCAGAGTTTCATGTAGATGTTTCCAAAATTTTAAAAAATTAACCTGTTCATTATTTCCTAGAGTGCAGTAGTATTCCATCATGATTATATACCACAACTTGTTTAACCATTCCCCAGTTGATGGGCATCCCCTCAGTTTCCAGTTCTTTGCCACCACAAAGGAAGCTCCTGTAAATATGTTGGAACATATAGTTTCTTTCCCTTCTCCCCAATCTCCTTGGGAAACAGACCCAACAGTGTTATTGCTGGATCTAAAAGTATCCGCAGTTTTGTGATTTGCTGGGCAGTAGTATTCCATCATAATTATACACCACAACTTGATCAGCCCTTTCCCAAATGATGGGTATCCTCTTGATTTCCAATTCTTTGCCATGTCATCTCTATTTCTGGAAAATGTACCCATCCTTCAGATGCAAACTCAGGTATCCTTACTCATGAAACTGTTCTGGATCTCGACAGCCAGACACAAAATTAATAAAGCTGATATTGACATAGAGCTTTAATTTTTATAAAATGCTTCTTATACATAATCTCATTGAACCTCACAGCAATCTCCTGAGATAGGGGCTGGTAATATTATAGGAAATCAATTGATTTCCACTATTAAGGAAAGAGTCCCATACCAATCAATGGGCTTTGAGCCTGGGGTTACAATTCATTTTATAGACGTAGAAACTGAGAATTAGATTAAATGACCTGCTCATGCTCACAGAACTAGTGAGTATCAGAGACAAGATTTGAACCCAGGTCTTCCAAACTCTGTGTCTAACACTTTGCCATGTAGCCTTCCTCTTTTCTCATACCTTTCATAGCACTTTTTGTGCATGTGTGAGTATAAATATAGATGTAGAAAGAGATATAAATGATGTAGATATATATAGACACATAACAAATAAAGAGATAATTGATATAAATGATATATAGATATCTTATATACACTTATCATAAATCCAGGCTAATCTTTCCCCATCAACAGGCTACCTATGCCCTAGGCAACCCCTCCTTCACTTGGATCAACCCTTCTCTGGAACTTTCTGTATATCTAGAATCTTCTATTACTATGTATGGCTACTTCCTTGGGGATGTGTGATGGAGCAGACCTTCTTCCCTCTACCTCAGAGACAATGCAGAGATCTTCTGACAATTTCCTTTCAGCTATGATGCCAAAGCTGGAATTAAAATGGAGGTCTTCTAAGTTCAAATCCCATGTTCCTTCTACTAAATCATGCTGTCTCCATGTTTCCAGTTCCACAAATTTCTCTGAATCTGTAGGGTTACTGCTGAGCCATAACTCCCTGGATATACAAAAGGGTCAGTTTCCTCCCTTCATTCCTCTCCTTTCAGCCACCTTGAGGTATAAGGGAAACTTTCTGAGCTCTGGTTGGTAATGTGATACCCCCTTCCCCTCCACTAGGTCCAGCCCCATGAGCAAACATATAGACATTAATAAATCTTGGTACTGAATGGGGTCTCCTACTAGTTGTATCTTCTTTCCTTTGGTACAGGGTCTTGTGAGATCTCAAAAACACTTGTGTCCCCTTTCCTTGGTTGGCTACTAGTACAATCGCAGTGGTAATAGTAGCAGGGGTAGAAGCATCAGCAGACTGGCAAAGGGAGAAAGAGTCACCCAGAGAGAGAAACCACCAGAAAGAAAAAATCTACTTGGTATTGATCAGACTATATTCAGTGGAGGTGAAGTGGAAAATAGCTAATGAGAAATCCTGTTGTGGAAGTCCCAAAGAAGCTTTCATATTAGCCTCTGGACCAATTGTAACCATTCTAAAGTTCTTTATTATTTAACATTCTCTTTCTGTGAATGAATAAAACAGCTTGTTCGCTACCTGACTCAAAATTGTACTCTGGGTACTCTTTTTATTCCCTCTCCTTCTGCTAGGGATGATCCCTTAGGTTAGTGGCAGAAATAGAATTATTCTTCAGGAATCTTGTTCAGGAAAGAGACAACCCCAGGGTAATGCACTCAAACCAAACTGAAGATAGAACAGAGACTGACAAAGCTCAACAGCCTTGTGATCACAGCCTCACTGTGCCTAGCTAGCCCCTGTTCTAGACCAGCAATTTCTAATCTCCTGATCCCTAGGGTAATTGGTATTCCCCTTCCTGACACTGGAGGAGGGGAAGTGATCAGACTTACTAACTAATGCTATACCTTGTCCTATAACCCTCTTCAACTTTGAGTTTTTCTGATCCATGGAGCAAAAATTGACCTGAGATATTCACCCATCAACCTGCCTAGAGATTGGTATGTGCCATCTCTTCTCAATAGCTATCCATGGTCTAAATACTATAGTGCTCAAGGCCTTGAGGCAATATGTCTATGATATCTTTCCCCATCGTTTCCTATCTCTCGTTTTAGGTGTCAGTCCTAGCCCCAGGAGATAGCTAGCAGGATATCCACATTTTAGAAGTGTTTAGAAGTGTTCATCGATGATCCAATTTGGGAGGTACCTGCCTTTCTAAAACCCTTCCCTCATTACCACCATCTCTCCCTCCATCCTCCTTTGACTGTCTCCAGTTATCTTATCAAAAAAGCCTATTGCTTTCATATTTTCATAATTAACTGACTCATCTGGTTTTTCTACAAAACTCCTCATGGTCCTAGCAATGGATCATGAAACTATATTCTTTATTTTAGCAATGACTGGCAAGATGATAGAGAAGTTGTTTTCCTCAAAGCTCTCCAACCCAAAAAACTTAGGGGGAAAAAATGAAATAATGGGCTAGATATACAGTAAGTAGAGCTCAATCCAAAAATCCACAAGACCTACAAAACATGACATAAGGTAAAAACTCCCTGAAATACTATCAGTGTAATTCAAGATTTGGACATCAAAGTGGTGCAGGGGATATAGCACCAGACCTGGAGTCAGGAAGACTCATATTCATGTGTTCAAGTCTGTCCTCAGATACTTCCTAGATGTGTGACCCTAGGCAAGTCACCTCACTTGGCTTGCTTCTATTTCCTCATCTTTAAAATGAACTGGAGAAGGAAATGGCAGTATCTTTGCCAAGAAAACTTCAAATGAGGTCATGAAGAGTCAGACATGGCTGGAAAAAAATGACTAAACAGCATCTTTAGTACTTAGAACTCATACTCAATGTCCCCAACCTCCAAACCACATACCAATCTCCAGGATAAGGCACTTCAAATAATCTCATAGACTTGAACCTCAGGATCTGGTTTCAGGGGTCATCCCACACCAGTAACTTATTCTGCAACTCTCCTCACTCCACAGAGGAAGCATACACAGCTGAGCTTTGCAGATCTAGCTTGAGACAAAGGCTTCTAGACCAGAAGGCAAAGGGACCAGAAACACAAGGAGGGCCAACACTCTCCCCTCCAGACCTCAGGAGATCCCACATGCCCTAACATGAGAAGGCTAAGGATGCCTGGCCTCAAAGTGAGAGGTCACTCAGTACTGGAAGGGAGAGACAACAAAGAGTGAGGAATGAAACCAAAGACAAAACCCTTGAATACAGAGAAAGACTGAGAGGCCCAAAAGCCAAGGGAGAAAGCTTGAGGGGAAAAAACTAGCTCATCAGCAGATAAAGTGATAGACTTATGAAGACAGAAGGAAGAATGAGATAAAAAGCAAAGATGCCAGGACACTGGCATATATGTACATATATACATATAATGTACATATATGTGTATATATTCTAAATATAAATATATTTACTCTTCTTATATACACATATAAGAAGAATGAACCAAAATTCTGTAATCAAAAAGAGAATTCTGTAGGCTCCCCAGGGGGAAAAAACAAAACAAAACAGAATGATAGTTAGAAACTCCAGAGTGGTTTTTAAATAAAATTATACCTTTAAAAAGAAGAAGATACACTTTTAAAAGAAGATAGCAACAATGAAATTAGGAATTTAGAGTTCTCAATGCAGATTTTTTTTTTTCAGTATAGAACTCAGAAGACAAGATGGAGAATATCTCCAAACAAATGGAGGTTCTGAGATAAGTAATATCAGATTTGGAATGCAAAAATACAAGAGTGAAACAAAATTTGGCAAGAAGCATCAAAAGGCAGCAAGGTTAAAAGAACATGAATTCTATACGAGCCAAAGAAACTGAACTTAAAGATTGAGTGTGCAGAGCCAATTTAAGGACTGTAGGTCTCCTAGAAGAACATGACGAATCAGAAAATCTGACTGCCATACTGCAGAAAAAATAAAAGAAAACTTGCCAAATGTTTTGTGAACAGACAATTAAGGATAGATGGCTCAACCCGATTCAGACAATTCCAGAAGCATGGGAGTTAGTGTTATAATAAGGCAGAAAAAACAGGAATTCAGTGTCAAAAGAGATAGAAGTAGATAGGTTGCTCTCCCTTTGCATCCTTATCTCATTCTACTATCCTCTACATAGTCTAAACACCAGAAAAACTGTACCACCCACTATTCTATACATGACTAGATTTCTAGCCTCTCTACCTACACTCATGGAATTTTTTTATGTGTGGAATGCTTTTCCCTCAATGACAGTCCACTCTTTAAAGTACAAATCTGATAAAAACCTTCTCCAAGAAGGCTTTCTCCTAACTGATCTCATTTAACACTTTTCATCATTTTTATACTTCTTAAATTTTACTGAACTGAATTCCTTGATTCCTCCTGGCAAGGAAATTCACTCCCCCCAGTTCAGATCATCATTTCTTCTGTAACAAGCTAGTGACCACACTAAGATGAAAACCTAGATTAAATATCTACCTAGTGTTCATTTCATTGCAGCTCCCAGTTTTTTCCTTGATTACCATATGATCCTTGCCTTGTGTGGTCTACTGAAATAAAAAAGTAACCAACATTATGTTCAAAGTTCTTATGTTCAAAGGTGTAATGAACTGGAGACAGCATCCCTGCCTCCATATGGGTGTAAATTGGAAAGGTAATGCCTTGTGTGATGGAAAACTTCCTAACAACTAGAACAATCCTGAAGTGGAATGGGCTGTCTAGGGAGAGCGTGGGATTCATCTCATTAGAAGTCTGGATGACCATCTCTTGAGTAATACAGTAGGGCTCTCAGATGCTGAAGGAATACATTCCAAGACCTAGGCTGAATGGCTAAAGCAAACATCTGCTGTTAACAGCAGATAACTGAATAAGCAGATACAGGGTACAATTGCCCCACAACCAGCACTGCTACTCTTATGCTTTGGGACTGTTATTCCAGTAAAAATGGAATTTCTTAAACAAAGACACTGAAATAACACCACAACCAATGTGATTAGTGAAATTACAAGAGGCAGAGTGAAAGAAAGTTTCTGATGGGAATGTAGGTATGGGGACAAAGGGAGATGAGTCATGGGCTATTGGACTTCACTTGTATTTACTTGGTGGAATGACTGAACTTTATGAAACATTTTTTCCTTGAATTTTCCAAATTTTCCAATTTTTCCCCATGATTAATTTTGGGAAACTGAATCAGTGGATACCAAATCAGCAGACAGAAGGGTACAAGTGTAATAGAAAGATTGGACTAGAAGACCACTACAATCCCTTCCAATTCTAAAAGTTTAAGATGAATCCATGACTTGGTAGGTGAGTATCACCCCCAGACAAATTTCAAAGGGAAATACAAGGCACCACCATCTTTCCAGTCATTCAGTTAGCAATATTAGTGTCCTTGACTCTCAAGATCTCTCACCCCATATAACTGGTATCCAAATCTTGCAGCTTCTTGTCTTCATCTCTCCCATCCATCCTCCTCTCTCAACCCTTCAAACATAAGAACTCTTAATTATGTCAGTTACTTTTTATTTTCAATATTCCATACAAGGCAAAGGTCATATTATAATCAAGGAAGAAACTGGGAGCTGTAATGAAATGAACACTGGGTAGATATTTAGTCTGGGTCTTAGCCTTAGTGTGATCACTAATTTGTTACAGATCCCCTCTTATCTACACTAATTGGCAATGTGGATAGTCACACTATCTCTGAAGCACATTAGATAGACCCAAGTTTCAATTCCTCTTCAGCCTGGGAAGTCACTTAATCTCTACCTGCCTCAGTTTCCTCATCTATAAAATGAGGACAACAGCACCTATCTCCCAAGATTCATTGAAAGCCATGGGCTAGGCAAAGTCCAAGGTGAGAAATATATACTTACTCAAGGGATCAGAGAAGGCTTTCTGGAGGAGGTGGCCTTTGAGCTGGAGGGAACTTGTCTATGGGGATGTGGAAAGGAGATCCCTTCTCTCCAATGTTTCCCCTCAAGCTGAATTATTCCCCAGCCCCCCTTGCCCACATTTCGGAATTTGTGATCTTCTTTGGTGAATTTTCAATGCTCCTTATTTGTGTGAAAGACTTACAGTAAGTGACAATCTAGTGTTAATGCACTTTGCAAATTTAACAGGAATCTGAATCAGCAGACCGTTTGGGAAACATATATCAAATGGAATAAATGCATTCCTCCAGACTCGCTGGTCAGAGCTCAAGGAAAGTCTGTGCTCCCTAGAGGTGTGGGGGGATGAAGAGGGGCCAATTGTTTTCCAGGCCTCACCCTCTGGCCCTGGATGTGGTCTTATTG
>NW_025385333.1:0-8406 GCF_016433145.1 Gracilinanus agilis
TATATATACATATATATATATATATATATATATAAACACCAGAACAGTGCTTAGCTTGTTTTCTTCATCAATAAATATCAGTTGGGTGAATGAATGAGTCATTCCAGGAATAAAACCTTGTATACCTTTCCTTCCTATAGGAATTAGTTTTATATTGCTATTTTTAGAATATCTATCTTCAGCATTATTAAGGTTATATAACAAACTTATTTTCTGTTCTGATTTTTAAAGGGGTGTATGTTTAAGAACTTTTATTTTTTAGTGAAGATTAAAACTATCTTGGAACAGTGAGGAGGAGAATGGATGGATTTGAAGTTCCAGAGCCTGGGTTCAAACTCCAATTCCTTCACTCCCTACCTAACTTTTTTGGTCCTCAGTTTCCTTATCTGTAAAATGAGGGAGTTGGACTACTGTAACTTGAGGTTCCCTCCAGCTCCAAATCTGGAATCCGATGAACTCCAAAATGAGTTTCCTGTAATACTCAATTTGGGATTGTTGTATTATTCCCGACTGAAGAGATTTTGAGGGAATGAAGTCCACAGACAAGCCTCGGTGTAAAACTAGCACCCAGAGAAATCAGAACGATGAAAACAAGAGAATTAGTGTCATTTGGTCCTGCCTAGAAAAGACTGAAGGCCATAGCTGCCGTGCCATACTTTATTAGAAGGGAGCCTATTTAGCTTATACATGCCAGATCTGTACTGAGGTTAGAAGAGGGAATATTGTCTTAAACATTCACAGAAGGGCTTTAGATGAAATATGAGAAATGATTAGCGGATGGTGAAAGGCTGTTAAGCAGCTGAAAGGGGTTATCAGGAGAGGTCGTAGAGTCTTTTGAAAAATATCATAGGACAGATTTTTCATCTTCCTGGAATGATTGCGTGGCTGGACTTTTTGTGGATTAATTACTTTCTGGGCCTTTTCACCCCATGAGCCCATGATTGGGTGACTGCTGGGCAACAGTTTTATTTATCATGATCTTTCTACGAAAGCATTCCACAGCAACCACAAAAACAAAAGGCTGAAACTGGTTGTTTATGTTGTCTTCAAGTGGGAGTCATAGAGAGGGCAAAATTGTTAGTGTGTATTTACTACTAATTGTTTTCCTTAGTAAACCTTCAAGCCTAGCAGAGATGGCGTTAGTTGATATTACTTTCATACAACTATGTTTGGAGTATGTTCAAGTACAGGCTATTATTAAACCTTAAAAACAGATATTTTCTTGTATACTTCTCCCATATGCCATAAACATATAAATGGGTTGAATTTTCTGCAAGGAAATGAAAATTCACCTGAGAACTTGGTTTCAACTGAGGGCCTGAATACTTCTGTTTGACGTTGCCCTTTGCTACCACAGATATATATCTCTCACTACTTTTATTTTTCAACATTATTGAGGGGAGTTGGAGAACTGTAAGAAAGAAGAATGTATAGTTTTTGCTTTTCTCTTCTCAAGGACAGGCAAGGGAGCAAGATCTAGTTGATGGTGGGCAGAAAGTAGACTTGTTTTATGCTTGTCCCATGTCTAATGGATCGAGACATCAGAGGCTCCTTAAATATCACCAGAAGCTAGTCATAGAGGATAGACCTTGGGACATCCCGCCTTAAAACCCAAAGCCAAATCCTGCTTCAAACACATACCAGCTGACCCATGGCAAATGCCCTAACCTGTCTGTGTGTCACCATCCATCACATTAGAGCATCCTGGAGGCAGAGATTATCTTTTACCTCTCTTTCTCTCCTCAGTGCTTAGGACTATGCCTGACATAAGCCAGGTGCTTAATAAACATTTATTGACTGACTCAGCCTCCATTTCTTCATCCCTAAAACAGGGTTATTTAATGAGAGCACCTACAACAATTGATTTGTTATTAGGGTCAAATAAGATAAATATTTGTAAGATAATGTTTATCGTTTTGTAAGATAATATAGATTTTATAATATTTTATAGTCATAATAAGATTTTTATAATATTCATAAGATAAAAAAGTATAAGTATTGGTAAAGCACTTTGCAAACCTCAAAAACACTATAAAATGCTTGCTCTTCATTTTTTCTTTTTAAAAATATTTATTTTTAATATTCTTCTCTTTTTAAACTGAGTTCTAAATCTTCTCCCTCCCTTGTACTCCTGCCCCACCAACTGAGAAGTCAAGCAAAATGATATCCATCATGCAATACAAAGAGAAATCATGTAAAATGGGGCAGCTGGGTAGCTCAGTGGATTGAGAGTCAGCCCTGGAGACAAAGCCTGCCTCAGGTACTTCCCAGCTGTGTGACCCTGGGCAAGTCACTTGACCCCCATTGCCCACCCTTACCACTCTTCCACTTATGAGTCAATACACAGAAGTTAAGGGGTTAAAAAAGAAAAAAAAGAAATCGTGTAAAATATATTTCTATATGTATAATTAGGATTTGTTCCCCAGGACTTTAAATCCCAGCTTCCCATGTCCCTTCTCATGTTACATACTAATGTACAGAGGATATAAGTTTTATGTAGCCCCACCTTTGCTTTTTTCCCCATGAACATGGCTGGGAAATCTGCCTTTACTCAGGCTTTTACTTTTGTCCTTTCATTTCTTTTACTTCAAGTGATTCCTAACAAATCTTATAAAATATAATACTTGGATTTATTGGCTATTAATTTTAATCTTACACATGCTAATCATATTCTGAATAAATAAATAAAAGAGCAGAAAAGTATACAACAATTTGTACTCAGAATTCATCTATTCCCTCTGTGGAGGTAGGTAACACTTTTTTATCATGAGTACAAAGAGAATTAACAGCTTATTAAAAGAAGTGCAGAAACTTTTAAAGAAAATTATACAAAGAGAATTAACAGCTTATTAAAGGAAGTACAAAAAATGTTGAAGAAAATTATACTTTAAAAAACCTGAGATATGACCTTACTCTTTGAAGAGAACTTCATGAAGTAGGCAAGACTTACTATTTTCTTATAGCTACAGGAGAAATGAGGCCTGGGAGTAGAGAATAATAGTAAGAATGATAGCAAGAACTTTAGTTTGGGGAGTTGAAAAAAATGGTGAGTTGGAAGCAGAGACAAAATGGTGGCATGGGCAATAATTAAGAACTCTCCCAATAATCTCCTTCAAACAATTTTAAATTTTCGAGCAGTAGAGCCAACAAAACTACTGAAGCCTAAAACAACTTGGGAAGTCAGCAAGAGAAGTCTGTGGCGCTATGCTGGGAGCTAGCCAAGAGCACATGCCACAGAAGCACCATGACAGGTCCTAGAGGCATCCAGGGCAGGGCAACAGCAACTTTGGGAGCCTTCAGCCCAGAGATGGAAAGGAGATCAGACTACTGGCCAGAAAGAGTTTACAGGGAGCTCTGGCAACTCTACTGCCTGCAAGCATTTCTGGGGTGTAGTTCTGCAGAGAGAACTGGTCCCAAAGGAGCAAGAGCCAAGGTCACAGTTCCAAAGCGGAGAGGAGTGATGGTGCTTGTGGATATAGGAGAGCAGGGGGCATGGTTAAAGTTCTAGAGCCAAGAGTACTAGCCCTTGTGGCTGGAGGAGAGCAGGAACCCTTCCTGGGTAAAGGTTTGAGAATTTATTAGAATTGTTCTAAGCACAGGTAACTTCACTCTTTACTCTTTACTTCCTCCTGTAAGAGGATTGAGTCCATGCTAGAATCCTATAGAATTGAATCTTGCCCCTCATCAATGGCAATACATTCATTTTTTAGAGCTTGAAAAACTAGTTTTGTTTAGCAAAAGAGCACATTGAATGCCTAGATCTATGAAAACAGTTCTTTCCCTCTTCTTGTCACAAAAAAAGAAGACAGTGATAATACCTGTGTTTCTCTGCTGGAATATAAAAGGTTGGAGCAGGATTTGCTCCCAGGTAGTTGAGAATAGTTGTCATCTATTGTTAAAACAGCAGAAGACTACTGGTACTCTAAAAGCATTTTGATGGTTTCATCTTCCAGAAAATCTTCTATTTATTCTTTTTCAAACAATTCTATTTTTTAAAAACAAATAACAGTGTTTGTTCCTCTAAAGATGTCCCAAGTTGCTAATTCATTAAAATCATGCCCTGCCCTAAATTCCTGGTTTTGCAGTTCTGACATCTTTCAGCCAGTACTCAGAGACCAGAGCAACTTGGCCAATTTCAGTCTTTTTTTTTTTTATTTCACAGATGAGACTGGGTTGGTGAATGTCACACAGAGATATTAAACACTTTACACAAAAAGTTCACTTTTAAGGGCTTTGACATTCTTAACAGGAAAACCCTAGAAAAAAACTGGAGTCTCAGTTTAATTTCCCTGCCTAACTTTCTGAAAATAAAGAGAAAAAAAAACAACAAAAAATATTCTTGAGGTTTCATAAACTTTTAGGTAAGGCAAGACAAAAAGCATTTACTAAGCTCTCACTATGTGCCAGGCATTTTGTTAAGCTCAGAGGATAAATAAAACAAAACAAACTGTCCCTATCCTTACTCTTCCCCAAATATGGTTCGGTCTAGGGACCGTGATCTCCTGGTTGTTCTACAAACAAGACATTTCCTCCTTTGACTTTGATTATTCTCTCTGGCTATCTCCTGTGCCTGGAATGCTCTTCCTCTTCTCCTTCCTTTAAGCCTCAACTAAAATCCCAGCTTCTAAAGCTTCCCTAACTCCTCTTATTTCCTATGCTTTCCTCCTGTTAATGATAATCCTATTTATCCTATATATAGTTTGCTTTTTATAGATTTGTTTATATGTTGTCTCTTCCATTAGATTGTAGGTTCCTTGTCTTTCTGTATCCCCAGAGATTAGCATGGTGCCTGATATATAGTAGGCACTTCATAAATGTTTATTGATTAATTGATTGATTAAAAAGGGAAGAAAACATTTAAAAAGAAACTAAAAGAGGGAAGAGAGAGGCATCTGTCAGGGGATGTGGTTTCAAAGTCTGGCAAGTCAGAAGCAAAGCCAAGGAATAATGAAACTTTTCCAGCCTGGACCCTTCCCTAAAATAGACACTAGAGAGAATAGGAGAACAGGGACCAGAAGAATGTAGGGATGTGGTAAGATGAGAAGTCCATAGGAATGTTTGGATGTTCTAGAGTGATGAGAAGGCTTCATGTTCCAGGGAAAAGTTCTAATGTGAGAGGGCAGCTGAGATATCATGGTGACAAAGTCTAGGGAATCAGAAACAGAACAAGGTGGTTCTTTTTAACCAACTTCTGCAGTTTTCAAGCCATTGCACCATTATTCTGTTCCTCCTCTGCCTTCAATCTTTAGATGATGGAGAGGAGATTTCACAGAATCATACAGCAATCTTTACAGTTTCTCAGGTTTACAACATCAGTTTTATTATGAGTACCTCACTCTCCCCTAACCTATATATTCAGTCAAAAGCCAAAACATGCCATTTCCACATTTACAACATCTCCTGCATCTTCTCCTCTCCACTCACACAAAGTACTGCCAAAGTACCAGTTCTTATCATTTCTCACCTAGAATATTCCTGTATACTCCTAATTGGTCTTTCTTCCTCAAGTCTTTATCCATTGCAGTCTGGCCTATATACTGTTGCCCAAGTAATTTTCCTGCATTCCAGTCAAACAGACTTTTCTGTTTCTCACTCATGACACCCATCTTCCATTATTGTGTCTTTATACTGGCCATCCCTTGTGCCTTTCCCCACGCCTTATTTCTTTCTCATAGAGTCTCTCAATTCCTTTAAGATGGAGCTCAAGCACCATCTTTTTTTTCATTAAACCATTCCTGATTCTGACTCCTGGGACCTTCCTTCTCTTTTTGTTTGTTTGGAGGAAAAGATAATTACTTCTATTCTAGAACTGTTGAATTTCTAATGCCTCTGGGACATCCAGATGGAGGTCTTCAGCAAGACGGTTTGTGCTACCAAGGGCTCAGGAGTAAAATGAAGGCTGGATACCTTGTGTGAGTCATCTGGAGAGAGGATAATGGAGACCATGGGAGCTGATGAGATCTTTTAAGTAGAGTGTGGAGAAAGAAAGGAGGAGGGCCCAGGACAGAGCCCTTGGCCACACTTGTAAACAGGGGGCGAGAAATGGATGATAATTCAGCAAAAGAATTTTGAAAAGAATTCATGGAGAGGTAGGAGGAGAACCAAAAGAATAGTATCACAAAAATGAAAGAAGGGTAAAAATTAAAATTATGAAACTTGCTAGTAGCATAATAATTTTATTAAATCAAAGTAGTAATAGTAAAGAGAAGGAAAGGTAGGAAAGAGGTAGAGAGGTACTTAGCTTCCTAATCTCTTGGCCGCCATGATAGATTGAAGCTAATCACTGACAAGAGTTCCTTCAGGTTCCTTCCCTCCAGCCAGAAGACCCCAAAGACCTTTTGGTCACCACTTATCAGCTGTTTTCTCCACCCACTAGCTCTCCCACATCACATCTCAGGAACCAACCATAGTCTCTTAATTTGCCTGGACCGCCCAGAGGGGCAGTGCCTGTGGGATCAGTTTCCTGTCTTGTTGGTTTCTTGGTTCTTTAACTTCCTTTCTCTGAGAGTTTATCTATACCTGAATTTACTCAGTGGTCTTTGATTTCCAAGTCACTGAGAGATGACCTTAAACAAAGCGACATAATGGAGAGAGAGAGAGTCTCTTCCAACAGAAGGAAGGGAATCCAGAAGGAGGAGGCATGTCAGTAGTGCCAAAAAAAAAACAAAACCCTAAAACAAACAAAACAAACAAACAAAAAAAAAAAAACAGAAAAAACTCAAAACTACAGAGAGTTCCAGAAGGATGGGACTGAGAAAAGGGAATCCATAGCAGTTTAGAAATTATTGGTAATTTTGGCACTAACCCTTTCAGTTGACTAATGGGATTAAGGAATGAGGGGAAAGTGAAGAATTGGAAACAAAAAATGGGAAGACAGCATTTCTAGGAAATTAAGCATATACTAGAAGAAAAAAGAAATATAAAAAGATAACTTATAAGGAGTAGTGATAGGGTCAAGTGAAGATTTTTTAAAGTCAAAGTAGATCTGGAAATATTTGTATTCCATGGGGAGGGGAACCCAGTAGATAAGGAAAGATTGATGATTTTAGGTGGGGAAATAATAAGCAGAACAAGGTTAGGAGGAAAGAGGCAGAGATTCATTCATCAAGCATTTTTTGAAGTATCTACCTTATCGAAAACTCTGTATAAGTCCTGAAGATAGAAGAACAAAACTGGAACAATCCCTTACCTCAAGGAGTCTACATTTTATTGAGGGCAGAGAGGAAATTTAGATAACGAAATAAATGTAAAATATGTACAGGGTAAATAAGATAGTAGATTTAGGGTGGAAGTAGGTGCCAACAGCTGAAGGGATCAGGCTAGCTAGCCTTGGGGAAGCAGAGCTAAGAAAGTCATTGATTTGAGCCATGAAGAAAGAGAGGGATTCTAAGGGGAAAAAAAGAGGTGAGAAAGGAGTGCATTCCTCACATGGGCAAAAGAACAACTTTTGAACACATGGACTGTCTTGTAAAGATAATGATAAATAGACCAATGGGGTTGGAAAATATTTGAAGATTAGAAAAGATTTTTAATGTCAAAGTATTTTATCCAAGGAGTAAGAAGGAGCCACTGAAGTTCCTTAAGCAGGGAGGTTTGGGCTTGTATTTAGCTGCATAGAAATAGGATCAGAGGTAGGAGAGAGACCCACTGATTGATAATAGCAGTAATTTAGATTTGAGAGGGGCTGAAGATCTGTCCTAGGCAGGTGTCTGTGTAGTGGAGAGAAAGCAATAAATGGGGGGAGACATGTTGTAGAGACAAAACAACATAATCTAGGAACTGATGTGGCTGGGAAGGATTTGAGGGAAAATAGAGTCAAATTCAGTTTACATTTTCTGGACTGCTGACTTGATTAGGAATTTGAAGGCGTCTCCTAAACATGCTTTTAATAGAGAAGGACTACTTAGGATTTTGATCTTTTTCTACAAGTGAATAAATAAAAATTGCCTGTGCAGACAATACTGAATACTCTTGAATCCCGGAATGGCTTGCCACACAAGATATTATACCCTGCTTGTGAAATTTGGCATAAAAAATAAGATTACCCAAAGAAAGTTGTGCCAGTAATATTTTTTTTTGCCAAGCAGTTATTTGGATATCAACTCCTTGTTCCCATGTGTTGTACATAGAGTAGCTAAGGAAATACCACATTCATGAGAATATTAAGCATCATCATGTCTGAGCAGAGGAGAGGAAGAAAAATTTAATATACCAGCCAATTAAAAGCAATTTTTAGTTGCTTAATAACTATATGCCAGGTAACTATGCTAAAACACCAGAGATAAAAAAATAGTTCTGTTTGAAGAATAATCTCTGAATGTACACTCTCAGAGAAAGAACTGATAAATAGAAATAAGGAAAACATAGTTTTATATCTCTCTCTATATGTATATATATGTATATATA
>NW_025385334.1:0-3627 GCF_016433145.1 Gracilinanus agilis
CCTCCTTCTCCTCCTCTTCCTCCACTTCCTCCTTTTCCTCCACTTCCTCCTCTTCTGTGCATTCCTTTCTTCTGTATACCAAATGAAGTTGCCAATCTCTGCATGGCAGGGAAGGAATTTGGAAATTTGGAAAAAAGAAGAGTCTAGAAGAACATGTTTTAGAGATAAGCAAAGACTCTTAGAAGCCAGTTGTGGGTTGGAGGAAGCATGGAGCTTTGACTATGATCTTAGCCCAGTGTCTAGTCAGGAAGTCCTGAGTTCAAATCCAACCTCAAACAAGTACTAGCTATGTAACCCTGGGCAAGCCACTTAATCTCTGTTTGTCTCTGTTTCCTCATCTGTAAAATGGGGATAATTACAACACCTTCTTCCCAGGATTGTTGTGAAGATCAAATGAGATAATCATTGAAAAGCACTTAGCATAGTGCTTGGTACATAATAAGTATTATATAAATGTTGTTGTTGCTGTTATTATTATTAATCTGGTCTCCACATCCATGCTTTAAACCATTAATTCTCTTGGTAGTGGACTTGCAGTCATCAGCCTAGCAGTAAGATAGACTCTGAAAAGGAAAGCTGCGAGAGAGGAATCAACAGAGTGACAAATCCCAGGGATCTGATAGAAGTGTTGCAAAGACCAACTGCTTGGACTTTACCATTTGTCTGCTCAGGACAGGGTAGGCCAGCAGCTGCCCACCTCCTCCCTTTCTCTCTCCTCCTTCCTTTGGGAGATAGACCCAGGATGACTTTTCCTTTATGGCGCAGTGGAATGCATAGTTTTGGAATAATAGGAACCAGACTCAAGTATTAGATCTTTTTACTCCTTGAATAAGTCACTGAAATTCTCTGGGCCTCAGTTTTTTATCTATAAAATGAAAGAGTTGGACTAGATGACCCCTAAGGTCCATTCTAGCTGCAGATCAGAGGTTTTCAATCATTTTTTGTTTGTCATGGACTCTTTTGCCAATCAGGGGCAGCCCATGGACTACTCGAAGTACCATATTTATACACAAAAATTACATAGGATTACAATGGAAACACAGCAATCAAGAAGTTTTTTTAAAAGGTCATAGTTAAGAATCCCATTGCTAGATCTAGGATCCTACACTCCATCTCCCATTTTTGGTCCCTGTATTTCTTTACTCCAACAACTTTCTTATATTCCACTTGCTAGAGACCTTGTTTGACTACCTTCCTCTTCCCTCCATCCATATCCCACTGCCCCATTTTGTTCTATTTTCTCCAAACAGACCTATAGGAATGGGCAGCCAAGAGAAGGTAGACTTCCTATTTCCATTCCTTTGAAGAAGGAACTTCTTTAATAGCTTTAAAACTGGACTTATTTTATCTCCTAATTTTACAGGTCAGGAAACAGAGACTTAAGATGCAGGAAGAATTAACATCTAAAATTACAGCTAATTAGAGGCAGGTCCTTCTCTTGGGGAGGGGGCCAGTTCATCCTTAGCATCCAGGCTATAGTTGCAGGTGTCTTCCTACTTCTCATAGGCAGCCAGCAGGACCATACCTGGAACTTTCAAGGCAAATAACGGATTTAAGGTTAAATATTAACTTTTGGGCACTTCAACTCTGATCTCTATGGCCTTCTTGAATGTTAACATGTACCTTTTTGTAGCTATAGCAACAGGGAAGGGGAGGGAGAAGTTGAAAGACCTTGATGTTCAGTCAGAAGAAAAAAAACAACAACAAACTCTTGGGGGAAAAACAGAGAAACAAAAATAGGGGAAAAAAATTCTACCAGGCTTGCCCTAGAATTTTGTTCAGGCCTTTGCTGATCAGGTTTAGTCATTTCAACTATAAATTCAGATTTGAAAAGTTCTGTGATTTTGAATGTAGGAAGGACACTTAAGCTTAATTCTAGCCCAGGGCATAATTGGTAGAAGGGAGAGGAAGAAAAAGAGACCTTTCCCACAGATGATTGCTCCCTAGAGGAAGGTGTACAAGTTATGTGGATTAGATTACTGGACCTGGAGTTAGGAACATATAAATTTAAATCAAACTTTCAACATTTATTAACTGTGTGATCTTTAGCAAGTCACTTACCCTTTGGCAGCCTCAGTTCCTTACTCTCAGAGTTGTTGTGAGGATAAAAGTTAATATTTGTAAAGTGCTTTACAAAACTTAAAATAAAATGTAAATATGCTAGCTGCTATGTTGTTAAGGACCAGAGGACATGTATTTTAGTCTTGGTCCTGCCACTTAATACCTGTGTGACTTTGAACAAATTACTAGTCCTAACAGCCTCAGTTTCTTCACCTTTAAAATGAGAGAATTGAATTAAATGACCTCTAAATCCCCTTCTAAGTCCAAATCAATAATGTTTTGATCACCGCCTCCTAATCTCTTCTTCCCAGAATCTAAAAATATCTCATGAGAAAGACAAGTGAGGAACTAAGAGACCTAGACTTAATCCTGGCTTTGTCTCTGTAGTTTAATTAACAGGGAATTTAAAGTTTGTCATATTTGTTTCCTAATTTTACAGGTGAGAAAACAGAGGCTAATAAAGAATTGACATCTAAGGTCAAATAGTGAATCAGAGGCAGGGCCAAGACGAGGTCCTCAGTTAGCTGACTCTTTAAAAAAAGAGAGAAATGAAAAATCCTTACCTTTCATCTTAGAATCAATATTGTGTATTAGTTCCAAGGTAGGAGAGCAGTAAGGGCTAGACAATGAAGGTTAAGTGACTTGCCCAGGATCACACAGCTAGGAAATATCTGAATCCAGATTTGAACCCAGGACCTCTCATCTCTAGACCAACTGTTAGCTGCCTCTTTTTGTTATAACTTCCTGAAGGAACCTGGGAACACTTTTCAATTCAATTAAACAAATTAGACTGGAGGACCTTTAAGATTTCTTCCACTTCTAAGATTTCATGATATTAGTGAATGCATGAGATTGTACTAGGTCTGGAGGAAAAAGACAGATATCCAAATGAGGCTAATTCTGTCCTCTCAGAAGCCAGTTAAGGTAGGCACTGAGGCCTGAGAAAAGTGAATTCTCTAACATGGGCTGAGATTAAAACAGATTTTAGAGCCATTCCACAGGGGAACTATCATCAAAGGGGAAGGAGTCAGAGTGTGATCAATAGGAAAACATAAGTTAAAAAAGAATAAAATTCTTAAAGATCTCTAGAGAAGGAAGAAAACAAACAAACAAAGAAAAATAAACCTTGAGCACAAGCAGATAAGTCAACAATGAAGATATTAATAACTCAAGAAAAGATGGCCTCCACACCATCTAAATAAGTCCCAACAATTCTAAATAAACATTGTAAGACAAAGGAAAATAAATCAACCCTTAATTAAGCAGAGGATTCTGTGCATGCCAAAATGAGCATGAAATTGCAGTATGATTTTCCCAAATGGTTCAAGAAAGAAAGAAATATCATAAAAGCAGGATTATGATTTTCACAGCAGAATACACAAAAAAGAAAAACTTTTATCTACTATGGCAAATCTTACCAAATAAAGGAAGGACATAAGAGTTCAAATACACAGAAGGAAAATCTGGAAGAAGAGGACCAAAAAAGGTATAACATTAAAAGAACATGATAGGGGGCAGCTGGGTAGCTCAGTGGAGTGAGAGTCAGGCCTAGAGACAGGAGGTCCT
>NW_025385335.1:0-8236 GCF_016433145.1 Gracilinanus agilis
ATCTATTTCCTTCTTGAGCTCTGCCAGTTTCTCCTTTATGAATTTGGGTGCTATGCCACTTGGTGCATACATATTGAGCAGTGTTATTTCCTCATTGTTTATACTGCCTTTAATAAGGATGTAATGACCTTCCCTG
Source organism: Gracilinanus agilis (assembly GCF_016433145.1). Classification (NCBI taxonomy): domain Eukaryota; kingdom Metazoa; phylum Chordata; class Mammalia; order Didelphimorphia; family Didelphidae; genus Gracilinanus; species Gracilinanus agilis. The sequence goes on from NW_025385335.1 coordinate 137, forward strand.
TCTTTTTTAATCATATCTATTTTTAAGTTGGCTTTGTCAAAAAACCATAATAGCCACTCCTGCCTTCTTTTTTTAAAAAAAAATTTTTTAAACCCTTGTACTTCGCTGTATTGTCTCATAGGTGGAAGATTGGTATGGGTGGGCAATGGGGGTCAAGTGACTTGCCCAGGGTCATACAGCTGGGAAGTGGCTGAGGCCCGGTTTGAACCTAGGACCTCCTGTCTCTAGGCCTGACTCTCACTCCACTGAGCTACCCAGCTGCCCCTGCCTTCTTTTTCTTATTTGACGCCCAAAAGATTTTGCTCAAGCCCTGAACCTTAAACTTGTGTATGTCCACCCGCCTCATATGTGTTTCTTGTAGACAACATATGGTAGGATTTTGGTTTCTAATCCACTCTGCTATTTGCTTCCGTTTTATGAGTGAGTTCATCCCATTCACATTCAGAGTTATAATCATCAGTCATGCATTTGCTGACATTTTTGAATCCTCCCCTATTCCTACCCCCTTTTTCTTATACTTTTTCCTTTTAAACCTGTGGTTTGCTCTTGAGCCGCTATCCCTTATCCCCTCCCTTGATTAAATTCCCTTTCTACCCCCTCCCTTATTTTCCCCCCTCTTTTTGTTTTTAAAGGCCTTATGAATTTCCTCCCCCTTCTTCTCCCCTCCCTTTTTTTGACCTCCCCACTCCCCTGCTTCCCTTGGTTTATCCCTTCTAACTTTCTCAGAAGGGTTAGATAAGAGTATTATGTCCCAATGGATAGTATAGCTACTCTTCCCTCTCTGGGTTGCTTACACTGAGAGTAAGGATTGATTATTACCTTTTAATGCTCTCTTCCTCTCCTTCTTATAATAGTATTGTGTCCCCTCTCCTTCCCATGCCGTCTTTGTGTGTAATAGAATATCCTATTTTTCTTATTCACTCAAGTTTCTCTTGGTGTCCCCTCTTTCCCATCCCCCATGTCATCTTAGATTATTTAGTGTTCCACCCTCACCCTGTGAATTATACTTCTGATTACTCTAATAGTGAATACTATAATAGTGAATAGTGTTCACTACAGAGAATTGTACATAACATTTCTCTACATAGGAATACAGATAATTAGATCTCATTGAGGCCCTTTAAATGACAAATTTAAAAATTATAAGTTTTCTTTCTTTCCCCTCTGTATCTTATTTACCTTTTCATGTTTCTCTCGATTTTTGTGGTTGGATATCAAACTTTCCATTTAGCCCTGGTCTTTTCTGTGCAAATACCTGGAATTCTTCAATTTTGTTGAATGCCCATACTTTCCCCTGGAAATATGTAGTCAATTTTGATGGGTAGTTGATCCGTGGTTGCAGGCCCAGCTCTCTTGCCTTTCTGAATATCATATTCCAAGCCTTGTGATCTTTTAGCGTGGAGGCTGCCAGACCCTGTGTGATCCTGATTGGTGCTCCTTGATATTTGAATTGTCTCTTTCTGGTTTCTTGTAAGATTTTTTCTTTTGCTTAGAAACTCTTGAATTTGGCAATTATATTTCTGGGCGTTTTCTTATCTGGATTGAATGTCGTGGGTGTTCTATGAATCCTTTCAATGTCTATATTGCCCTCTTGTTTTAGGACTTCAGGGCAATTTTGCTGAATAATTTCTGTTAATATGGAGTCCAGGTTTCTATTAATTTCTGGTTTTTCTGGAAGACCAATTATTCTCAAATTGTCTCTTCTAGACCAGTTTTCTTGGTCTGTCATTCTCTCATTGAGATATTTCATGTTTCCTTCTATTTTTTCAATCTTTTGACTTTGTTTTATTTGTTCTTGTTGTCTTGAGAGATCATTAGCTTCTAATTGCTCAATTCTAGCTTTTAGCGATTGGTTTTCAGCTATAATCTTTCAGTTTTCAGCTATGATCTTTTGGTTTTTGGCTATAATCTTCTGATTTTTGGCCATAATCTTCTGTTATTCCTTTTCAATCTGGTCATTTCTATTGTTCAATTTGCTTATCAGTTCATTTGGTTTCTGAGCCTCACTTTCCAATTGCAAGATTCTACCTTTTAAACAGTTATTTTCTTGCCAGATCTCTTCCATTTTCCTCAAAATCTCAGTTTTGAACTCTTCCATAGCTTGTGAGGAGTTTTCCTTATTTGAGGAGGGTCCAGATGCTTGTTTGTTCTCCTCCTCTGTTTGCTCGGTTGTCTGGATTTTCTCTGTGTAAAAGTTGTCGAGTGTTAAAGACTTTTTTTTCTTGTTGTTAATCTGTCTCTTCTGAACTTCCTGAGACTGGGTAGCCATCCTTAGCCCAGCAGCTTCTCAGGTTTATCCTCGCGCTCAGAGTCTGTCCACAGTCAAGCCCCCTGGTTTTAATTCTAGTCTCCAATATGCTTATCATTTAATTTGATTCCTGGGCTTCTTTTTTCCAAATTTGAGTTTCTGTCTTTTAAACTGCTATTTTCTTTTTGAACTATTTCCCATTTTTCTTGCCAAGTTTCTGCTATCTTTCTAATTTTGTTCATAACCTGAAATTTGAGCACCTCAAGAGCTTGTGACGTATTTCAACTTTGAGGGGAAGATTTGCATTTGTTTAACTGTTTATTGTCTTCTGATGTCTCCTCTGTAGTCTGGAGTTTTTCTGCATAAAAATTATCTAGGGTCAAGGTTTTTTTCTTGTCTTTTTTTTTTGGTAGTTGTGGATTTGGGGGTATTGGTGGCCATTGATTTGTTCCTTCCTGGTTATAAGTTTGAGTGAGGAAGGTGGGTGATGTTTGTATTGAGCTCCAAAGAAGTTTTTGCCCTAAAGCTATTTTTCATCTCTCTGCTAGGTGCAGCCCTGTCCTATCTCTACATCCAAGCTCAGCATTCCTCAGCCTCTAGAAGTCCCAAGTCTTGCTTCTGTTAGGGCTAAGTCTGTGCTGAACTCAGCCAGCCCCTGAGAACCTAGTCATTGCCTCTGCTTGCTCTATCTCTGGCACTGTTGGTAGAGTGGGGAAGGAGTCATGAGCTCATGCTTTCATAGGAGTAAATTTGTCTTCTTTAAGCATGTAAATGCCCAAACTCTGCCTACTTTCAATGCTGCACCCTACTGTGGAGCCCCTTCACTCATTTGATTTTGGTTTTGTCCTTTTGAGCAACTATGGGTAGGTGGAGAAGAGAAGAAGAGCCTTGCTTCTACTCTGGCGTCATCTTAACCCAGAAGTCTGGATTTTTTTAAAATACTGAGACCCTTGAAATTGTCTTTGATCACTGCATTACTGATAATTTTTAAGTTAGTTACAGTAGTTCTTTATTGCTGTTATTGTGTACAACATTCTCCTGGTGCTGTTCACTTTATTTTGTATCTCTTCATATATATCTTTCCAAGGATTTTGTGAGTATCTTGTTCATCAATTCTTATGATATTGTAGTCTTCCATTGCATTTAAGTATCAAACCTTGTACAATCCTTTCCCAATTGATGGAAATCCCTTCATTGTGCGATTCTTTGCCACTACAAAATAGGTTATTATATATATTTTAGTAGAAGTTAATTATTTTCCCCTGTCTCTGATCTCTTTGGAATGCTGAACTAGTTGTGGTTTTGTTCAGTCAAAGGGTATGCAGTTTTTAATTCCCATTAAATGTTATACAGTTGTCTAAGGATAAAAAGAGAGAAAAACTCTATTCTCAATGAGCTGATATTCCCTATCAAGAATCAGGTTTTTTGGAATGATGAACTACTTGATTTCTATAAAAATTGGGAAGATCTCTGAAACTAGTGCAGATTGAAATCATCAGAACCAGGAGAACTTTGTACACAGTAACTGAAACATCATGGGATGATCAAATGTAATTGACTTTGCTACTAATAGCAATATGCTGATCCAGGACAATCCCAAGGGACTTATTAGAAAGAATTCTATTCACACCTAGAGAAAGAATGGTGGGAGTAGAAACACAGAAGAAAAACATATGACATGTTTTTATATGGATATAGGATTTTAGGTTTTGGTTTTAAAAGTATTATAAATATAAATAATATGGAAATAGATTTTGAGTGATAATATATCTATAATGCAGTGGAATTGCTTGTTCTATCTGGGAGGTGGAAGGGGAAAGGAGAAGGAGAGAATATGAAATGCATAACCCTGGAAAAATACTTAAAATAAATACATTTAAAAAAAGAAATAGGCTTCCCCTCATTTTGTCTTTAGTCTTAGAATAGTTGGAAGACATTGTAAAGCTTTTCATGCCCTTTAGAAATTAGGCAATTTAGTTGCTCAGTCTATCATATGATCATTTTTCCTTCATTTTATGGAAAAGTGGGTCCTACTTTATAGAAATCAATGGATAAGTACACACTAAGTCCCTTTACCCCAAGTTAAAATCTTGGTAAGTTAAATATTTAACAGTGTGCTAGGTTGTTGTTGTTGTTTTTTTCTGTCTTCTGAAAAACCTTCTAAAATGATTCTTCATCTTTTATCTATTTTGACAGTTTTCTAGGTGTGAAGGCAAATATTTCCAAATTGCTTTGTTCTGTTACACCCTACTTTCTAGAGGGAAAAAATGAAATTCAAAGAAGCTATGTGAGTTGCCCAGGGCCATATGATTGCTGTGAAAAGCTTCTTTAACAAAATATCAAACCTTTTTACTGACCTGTATTCCAGTTTTCTTTTCATCTATCAAAGTTGACCAGTCACATCTATAGGAAGCTTAACTATTTAAATCACTAGACTCTATCGAAATTCTTTCTCTTAACCTCTTATTAGGAGGGATGAAAAAACTTCTTAAGTCCTACTCTTGCAAAATTAAATTTCTCAATTCAGAAAACTGAGATAAATACTAATTTAAATTAACTCAAATATATTCAGTATGTTTTATTTGTTTAATGAAAGGAGCTTACCATTTAAAGGGAGCCATCGGTAGTAATTTGAACATTTGATAGCATGTTCTTTAACAGTATATGTGCTAATTGTAACCAACATTACATAAATGTGACTGATAATACCCCCAAATTAGGCTCAGAAAAAGCAAATGCCCCAGTAATAATATTTTGTGTACAAACTTGTCACTAGATTTTCTTTTGTATTTATTTAGCACCTAACCTTTCAGATTTATTTAGTATGATAGCAAATTGTAATAATTTCTAAACAATATATACAATAGCAAAACATTTCTAGCATAATACCCCAATTTATATGTGAAAAGAAAATTATTAAAGCAACCTTAAATAATCATTTTAATTTTGGCACTGAACTTAGAATCAGAAGAACCATTAAATTTTGTTTTTAGGCTTCTGGTTAAGATGGCAGCAGAGTAAGGAGCAGCTGCTCGATCTCTCCTAACCGAAGCATACAGAACTCCTCAAGGGGACATAAAAACGAACCCAGACGAATGAAGGAACCCCACAACAGGGCACAGCATTGAAGGTATGCAGAATCTAGCATTTCCATGCTATAAAGGGGTGAAATAGTTCTCAATAAAACGTGAGAGGAAGAAGCCCCTCCACCCCCCACACACACACACATACCACGCACAGCACCAAGGCCAATGCACAAGAGTGAAAACAGGATTGGGGGAACCAGTAAATCACTAGCAGCCGCAGGGCTTCTATCTGTGAGCTGCCAGACGTGGGACCCCAAGTGGCTGGGGGTACGCATCGACTTTCCCCAGCGTCTAAGCGGGTGAAGGCTCTGCCCCTGCGCGAAGAAAGATCGCTAATGCAGGGACTTCCTCCAAGCGTCTAAGTGGGTGAAGGCTCTGCCCCAGGCAGAATAAAGAACCCTAAAGCAGTGACTTTCCCTGGAGCACATGCACGGGTGAAGGCAGTGCCCCGGCAGAATAAAGATTTCCAGCTCAGGCTAGGACATCCAGTGAGGACCCGAGGCAGACCTGATATGGAAGCAGCCCCCGAGACTGCTGAAGGAGCCTCAGGCAGAGGGGCAGACCGGGGACTACCAGGAGGCCTGACCCCTAGGACAAGAAGACCTGAGCCATTGGAAGCTTAGAAAGTGCAAGCAGACCCTGAGTGGGAAGACAAAGCTGAAAAAGGGGTGGGGCTAATAATGACAAGCAAGAAGAAAAAGATTACCAAGAAAAACTCTGGAACACTCAAACAACTTCTACACAGAGAAAATCCAGACAACAGAGGAGGAAAAACAAAAATCCAAACCTCCCCCCAAAAATGAAAGCTGCTCACAAGCTATTGAAGAGTTCAAAAATGAAATGTTGAGGAAGATGGAAGAATTCTGGCAAGAAAATAACAGTTTAAAAGGCATAATTTCGCAATTGGAAAGTGAGGCAAGTCAACTAAAGACCAGAAATGACCAGATTGAAAAGGAAAACCAAAAGATTATAGCCAAAAACGAGTCCTTAAAGGCTAGAATCAAACAATTAGAAACCAATGATCTCTCAAGACAACAAGAACAAATAAAACAAAGTCAAAAGACTGATAAAATAGAAGGAAACATGAAATATCTTAATGAGAAATGACAGACCAAAAAACTGGTCGAGAAGAGACAATTTGAGAATCATTGGTCTTCCAGAAAAGGCAGGAATTAATAGAAACATGGACTCCATACTTAAAGAAATTATTCAGCAAAATTGCCCTGAAGTTCTACAACAAGAGGGCAATATAGACATTGAAAGGATCCATAGATCACCTTTTACACTGGACCCAGAAAAGTCAACACCCATAATAGCGAAATTGAAGAGCTTTCAAGTAAAAGAAAAAATCTTACAAGAAGCCAGAAAGAGACAATTCAAATATCAAGGAGCACTAATAAGGATCACACAGGATCTGGCAGCCTCCACGCTAAAAGACCTCAAGGCTTGGAATATGATATTGAGAAAGGCAAGAGAGCTGGGCCTTCAGTCATGGATCAACTACCCATCAAAACTGACTATATACTTCCAGGGGAAAGTATGGGCATTCAACAAAATTGAAGATTTCCAAGTTTTTGCACAAAAGAGATCAGGACTAAATGGAAAGTTTGATACCCAACCACAAAAATCAAGAGAAACATGAAAAGGTAAATAAGAAACAGAGGGAAAAGAAAGAAAACTCATAATCTTTTAAACTTGACTCTTTAAGGGAGTAAATAAGATCTAATTATCTGTATTACTAGGTGGAGAAATGCTATGTATAATTCTTGGTAGTGAACTCTATTCACTATTATAATATTCATTATTATAGCAACCAGAAGAATAATTCATAGGGAGAGGACAGGATACTAAATGTTCTAAGATGACATGGGGGGTGGGAAACAGGGGGGGGAATAATAGTGGACACCAAGAAAAATCTGAGTAAATAAGAAAAATAGGATATTCTATTACACACAAAGAGGGCATGGGAAGGGGAGGGGATAAATACTACCATAAGAAGGAGAGGAAGAGAGCATTAAGAGGTAATAATCAAACCTTACTCTCAGTGTAATCAACCAGGAGAGGGAAGAGTAGCTTTATTATCCATTCGGATAAAAAACTCTATCTAACCCTACTTAGAAAGCCAGAAGGGATAAACTAAAGGGAGCAGGGGAGTGGGGAGGTCAAAAAAGGGAGGGGAAAAGAAGGGGGAGGGAATTCATTAGGCCTTTAAAAAACAAAAAGAGGGGAATAAAAAGGGAGGGAGCAGAAAGGGAAGTCAATCAAGGGAGGGGATAAGGGATACCGGCTCAAACCAAACCACTGCTTTAAAAGAAAATAGTGTAAAAAGTAGGGGTGGGTCTAGGGGAGGATACAAAAATGTCAGTGAATGCACAACTAACAATTGTGACTCTGAATGTGAATGGGATGAACTCGCTCATAAAATGGAAGCAAATAGCAGAGTGGATCAGAAATCAAAATCCTACCATATGTTGTCTACAAGAAACACATGTGAGGCGGGTAGACACACACAAGTTTAAGGTTAAGGGCTTGAGCAAAATCTTTTGGGCGTCAAATGAGAAAAAGAAGGCAGGAGTGGCTATTATGTTCTCTGACAAAGCCAAAGTAAAAATAGATACGATTAAAAAAGACAGGGTAGGTCATTACACCCTGATTAAAGGCAGTATAAACAATGAGGAAATAACACTGCTCAATATATATGCACCAAGTGGTATAGCATCCAAATTCATAAAGGAGAAACTGGCAGAGCTCAAGAAGGAAATAGAT
>NW_025385336.1:0-460 GCF_016433145.1 Gracilinanus agilis
GCAGGTGTTCTATGAATCCTTTCAATGTCTATATTGCCCTCTTGTTGTAGGACTTCAGGGCAATTTTTTTTTTAATTTTTTTTTTTTAAACCCTTAACTTCTGTGTATTGACTTATAGGTGGAAGAGTGGTAAGGGTAGGCAATGGGGGTCAAGTGACTTGCCCAGGGTCACACAGCTGGGAAGTGTCTGAGGCCGGATCTGAACCCAGGACCTCCCGTCTCTAGGCCCGGCTCTCAATCCACTGAGCTACCCAGCTGCCCCCTTTCAGGGCAATTTTGCTGAATTATTTCTGTTAGTATAGAGTCCAGGTTTCTATTAATTTCTGGTTTTTCTGGAAGACCAATTATTCTCAAATTGTCTCTTCTAGACCGGTTTTCTTGGTCTGTCACTCTCTCATTGAGATATTTCATATTTCCTTCTATTTTTGCAGTCTTTTGACTTTGTTTTATTTGTTCTTGT
>NW_025385336.1:559-6664 GCF_016433145.1 Gracilinanus agilis
CTTTCCAGTTGCAAGATTCTACCTTTTAAACTGTTATTTTCTTGCCAGATCTCTTCCATTTTCCTCAAAATCTCAGTTTTGAACTCTTCCATAGCTTGTGAGGAGTTTTCCTTATTTGAGGAGGGTCCGGATGCTTGTTTGTTCTCCTCCTCTGTTTGCTCGGTTGTCTGGATTTTCTCTGTGTAAAAGCTGTCGAGTGTTAAAGACTTCTTTTTTTTGTTATTATTCTTTCTCTTCTGAACTTCCTGTGACTGATTAGCCATCATTAGCCCAGCAGCTTCTCAGGTTTATCCTCGCGCTCAGTGTCTGTCAGAGATCTATTGGCTCCTGAGGTCTGAGTTCTAGTTTTTTCCAAGGTCAAGCCCCCTTGTGGACTCCCTTGCTTGATCCTCTGCAGGAGGTTCCTTTACAAGTCTCAGGGCGCTGCTTCCACAGTCGTATACCCGTCTGCACTGGTTCCCCACTTAGGCTTTAGTTCCTGGCTGTGTCTGCCTCCACCCACGCCTCCACTGTGCCTGCGCTCTGCTCAGCCTGCATTGTGCGCCCTGCATCCTGCTCCCGCGCTCAGATTTCGGGTGCCTTTTTTGGCTTAATGGGGTCCTAAGTCTTGCTGCTCTCAGGAACAGGTCCCGGAGCTGCCAATGACTCGATGGGTGCCCCAAACTTGCTCTATTTCTTTTTAGCTGGCTTCGGAGCTACAGGTGTTGTGTGTGGTGGGGCGGTTGCTCAGCCCGCGATTTAGTGAGAGCCCTTTATAGCATGGAAATGCCTCGATTCCACGTATCTTCCACGCTGTGCCCTGTTGTGGGGTTCCTCCGTTCGTCTGGACTTGTTTTTATGTCCCCTTGAGGAGTTTTGTGTTTTTTCGGTCAGGAGAGGTTAAGAGCTGCTTCTTACTCTGCCGCCATCTTAACCCGGAAAAAACTCGGAAGATGATTCTTGTAACTCCTTTAGATGTTAGACAGAGGACAAGGGTGTGAATCAAATATAATGGGATGATATTAATAAAAACAAACCTAAAATTAAGGCATGAGAATGAGGAATGCATTAGGAGGAAAGGAAAGGGAAAAATAGAATAAATTATTGCACACTTTAACAGTTGAGGGGAAGATGGGGGAAGATGGGGAGAGGAGCACTAGAACTTTGCTCTCATCAGAACTGGCTCAATCAGAGAAAAACATACACAATCAATTGGGTAGAGAAAGCTATCTTACCCTATAGGAAAGCAGAAGTAGGAGATAAGAGAAGGTGGTAGAGCTGATAGAAAAGAGGGCAAATTGGGGAAGATGGTGGTCAGAAACTAAATGGGGAGAAGCAGGATTGAGATTAATACACAGTAATAATGGGGCAAAAATTATTTTACAAGTCTCCCTAATAGAGGTCTTATTTCTCAAGTACATGGAGAAATGAGTCAAATATATAAGAATATGCCATTCTCCAACTGATAAATGGTTAAAGAATATAAACAGGCAGTTCTCAAAATAATTAAAACACTATTGTCATGAAAAAATGCTCTAAATCACTGTTAATTAGAGAAATTAAAACAACTCTGAGGTACCACTCCATACCTATCAGATTGGTTATTATAAAAGAAAAGGAAATGCCAACACTTGGAGGGAATATGGGAAAATTGAGATACTAATGCATTGTTGGGGGGGGGGGGCGGGGATTGTGAATTGATTCAAACTTTCTGGAAAGCAATTTGGATCTATTCCCAAAAGTCTTAAAAAAAGTACATACCCTTTGACCCAGCAACATCATTATGAGGTTTATGTCTCAAAGAGATAAAAAACAAAAAGAAGGACCTATATTTACAAAAATATTTAAAGCAGCTCTTTCTGTGGAGACAAAGAGTTGGGAAGTGAGAGGATACCCATCAATTGAAGAATGACTGAGTAAGTTATAGTATATGATTGTAATGTAATACTATTGTGATGTATGAAATGGTGAGCAGAAGGAGCTCACCTTCCATAATATCTGAGGGCAACTACTCTTCTGCAGTTATTTTTCTTTCTTTTTATCTGCCCCTTACCACCAAACCCTACTTGAGATTCACCAGATATAAGTTTCACAGGAAACCTATCCAATGATGTTTGGTTTTGTCTGCCTTTCAGAATGCCTCTACAGTGGGAAATTGTTAAATTAAAAAGGTTTTGTACAAACAAAATCAATGCAATCAAAATTAGAAGGGAAGCAACAAATTGAGAAAAGATTTTCATAACAAAAATCTCTGACAAAGGCCTAATTTCTCAAATTTATAGGGAACTAAGTCAAATGTAAGGAAATCAAACCATTCCCCAACTGACTAATGGTCAAGGGATATGAATAGGCAGTTTTCAGATGAAGAAATCAAAACTATCAATAATCACATGAAAAAGTGTTCTAAATCCCCCTTGATTAGAGAAATGCAAATCAAAACAACACTGGGGTAACATCTCACACCTAACAGATTGGCCAATATGACAGTAAAGGAAAATAATAAATGTTGGGGGGGATGTGACAAAATTGGACACTAATGCATTGCTGGTAGAGTTGTGAACTGATACAACCATTCTGGAAGGCAATTTGGAATTATGCCCAAAGGGTTTTTTTTTTGTTTGTTTGTTTTTTTTGTTTTTAACCCTTGTACTTCGGTGTATTGTCTCATAGGTGGAAGATTGGTAAGGGTGGGCAATGGGGGTCAAGTGACTTGCCCAGGGTCACACAGCTGGGAAGTGGCTGAGGCCGGGTTTGAACCTAGGACCTCCTGTCTCTAGGCCTGACTCTCACTCCACTGAGCTACCCAGCTGCCCCCCAAAGGTTTTAAAAGACTGCCTGCCCTTGGATCCAGCCATACCACTGCTGGGTTTGTACCCCAAAGAGATAATAAAAAATGGTTGTACAAAAATATTCATAGCCATACTTTTCATGGTGGCAAAAAATTGGAAAATGAGGGGGTGTCCCTCAAATGGAGAATAGCTGAAAAAATTGTGGTGTATACTGGTGATAGAATACTATTGTGCTATGAGGAATGATGAACTGCTTGCTTTCTATATGAACTGGAAAGACCTCCATGAACTGATGCAGAGAGAAAAAAGCAGAACCAGGAGATCATTGTACACAGAGACTGATACATTGTGAGGCAATCAAATGTAATTGATTTTACTACTAATAACAATGCAATGATCCAGGACAATCCTAAGAGATTCATGAGAAAGAATGCTATCCACATTGAGAGAAAGATCTGTGAGAGTAGAAATAATGAAGAAAAACATATGATTTATCACTTATGTGGGTATATATACATATATACATATTATTATATATTATATATACATATACATATGGGTATATGATTTGGAGTTTTTTAAAAAAGATTATTATATTGCTAAAATGAATAATATGGAAATAGGTATCTGATAATATATGTAAAACCCAGTGGAATTGCTTGTGACCTCTGGAAGTAGGGAGGGAAGAGGGAAGGGAGAGAACATGAATCATGTATGGAAAAATATTTTTAAAAAATAAATAAAAATAAAGTGGGAAATGGTCATTTAACAAATTTATAATTGTGCTTATTAAAGCTTTACAAGGGTGATATTTTTCAACAAGACTTTATACTTCCCCCCATTTTGCACAGATTTCCTTGATTAATAAACTAAGGACAACCTCTTTTGCTTCCTCCTCATCAGATAATATTTAGAAAAGACACATAGCCTATGTGCACTCTTTTCTACTACTCAAGAGTCTTGTTTTTACAGATAAAACAAAGAACTTGTCTTGATACCCTGCTTCAGCAAGGGAGAAGCAAACTTGTAACTTCAGTCTTAAGATCAAATTTTTTTCCCCTTTAAAATTCAAAGGGTGCCAAAATGGAGTTCAGATTAATATTAGCTTTCTACATTCTCTTTTCAATATTTTTATACTGACTTTTTAAAATTCTCTGTCATTACTCCTAAAATTAGGAGACTCTCATGAATTTCTAGTCCAAAAACATTACAATACATATTAAACCAATTGATAGCTATCTCAAAAATAACCACACAAAATTGATATTTGACAATCAGTAATGCTAAACTATTCCTTAAGCATAGTCATTACAGTAAAAGCAAAACAAAATTTTAAAATGAAATAATAGTTATATGCAACTAATAAGCATCAAATAAAATAAAAGAGTAGAACAGAAAAGTAACTGTCAGCCACAGTAACAAGCTCTCTGTATATATGAAATATCTATTGGCCATACTTCACTTGGAACATTATAAAGATCCCCAAGAGAGAAAAAATAACACCAAAGCCTGTAAATTCCAAAGTTGTTAATTTCCTGAGAGAAATTTGTGCTTTACATAAATAAGTTTGTGTGAATAAGATTTCAACATATCTACTAGTTATCAACAAAATTAAAAGCCCCACCTTAATCTATTAAGTATTGTTTAATTTTAAAAACTCTTTTCCTAACATTAATATCCTTACTTCTATATATTTTATGTTCCTTTCAATTTCCTAGGACTAAATACATTTTAAAGTTGATGAATATGCAATTCATAACAATGAAGGCAATAAAAGATATGTAGAGAATTATATATACTACTTTAGCTACAAGAATTGTCAAATCCTTACTTTAACTGAATCTACAGCTTCTCTTCACTACCGAGTACTATATTGTCCCACAGTACTTAGTTCACTCAGAATAACAATCTCTTCAATAGGATCTACTTTATAAGATAAAAATAGCTTCATAAAGAAAAAAGTATTCTTTGTCCTCTTTTAGCATTCTTAGTAGGATATGATCCTCCATTCAAGACTTTGGAGTATATGTAGCTATTTTGTAACTGTTTCTAATATGTTTACCACGGGATAAAAAAGGCTTTTGATTGGATTTTGAAATAGAACTGAAAATGAATACAAAAGGTCCTAACAACTCAAACGTATTTGTTTTTGTTTTTTGGGTTTTTTTTCCTTGCTTGGATCCATTTGAGTGAGGAGGACAAATTGTGGTGTGCCTCTGGGGCTCAGTTCCAGATCAGAAGGAAATAGAAATAGCCACCAAAACCTGAGTTGAAGTCCACATGGGGGATTTCATCAGGCCAAACTTAAAGCACAGGCTCATAAGGGCTAGACCCTCCTTGGCTAGTTCCCTGCTACAAAAGGAAAAGAGGCACTTTACAAATGACTACTCATCAAATATCAGTTACAAATATTTCCTAACATCTCTATTCTTAGAGTAACAGTTCCTATAGTCTGTAGTAAAGGATTTTGAAATATATCGGGTGGAGGTGGTATGCAAAATGATATTGGAACCAAAAAAAAATGCATCGAAGAAAACAGAAGGCAGTTCAGAAGGAATATAGCATAACATGGTTCTTTTGTTACTATTATGGTAAATTTAGTGTACCCAATAAACTATGCATGATAGACTCACATTTTTCAGGTCATTTTTTTGTTTACTAAAATGTTCATGTTTGTTAAGTTCATAATAAAAAAGAAAACTGAAATTATGCAGGATAATAACTAATATACTATCACAGAAATGAAGCTCCATATTTTAGGCTGAGAACAAAGAAGAGAACATGGTCTCAAGAGTAATAACAACTCCAGAATTTGATGAGTGGATGTATGAGTATGTGGTTGTAGATTTTGGGGGAGAAGGAAAGGGAGGGGGAATGAGTGTTTGCTGGTTTATTGGATAGTTTAATTTGTGAAAATAAAGTAACACCTTTCTATGTCTACAGAATCAGTATTAGAAGGGGTTAGTTCAGGAAAGCAGATGGAGGCATCAACAACCACATCAGTGCTGGGAGATAAAATTGTCTTTTTGGAGCTCAGGAAGAAATGTCCTTATTAATTCTCTTCTCTTTGGTCTCTCAGAGAGAAACAAAAGGAATCAGGGCTATTCTCTTTTTTTGTTAAGGCTCACTTTGAGACTGATTGCTTTTTTAATTTTCTTGCTTCTTTCTGAAAATTTTCAAGATTAGGGGAAATGAAGAAATGAAAATGAAATAAGAGAGAGGGAGAGGAGGGAAAGGGAGAGGGAAGAAAGACAGAGGGAGAAAGAGAGGGAGAGGGAAAGAAAGGGAGACAGAGAGGGAGAGAGAGAGAGAGAGAGAGAGAGAGAGAGAGAGAGAG
>NW_025385337.1:0-4821 GCF_016433145.1 Gracilinanus agilis
AAGGAAGGAAGGAAGTTATATGGAATGGAGAATCTTAGAGAGAAGTTACCAATAATTATTTCTAGTGTCCCAGAGTGTCATGCATATGGATGGAATGTATGCATGCAGTGGAAAAATCCTCCAGGTTACATCGGGTATTTGGATAACACTGGGCTATTCTTTCAACAGACATTTAATGAGTGTTTTCACTTGTTTTGTGGAAGAGATTAAAGTAGGATGGGCTGGAAGAGGAAAAGAAAAATGAAAGGCTTCACTCCATTTTCTAAATCCATTCAATATTTTTAACTAAAGAATCTTTTTTTTTGTAAGAATGGAGAAGATTTTTTTAAAAAGAATGAATTTTCTTGATATGTTTTTATCTGGTGTGATTTTTGCACACAGTTGAAAGAGGAGACACGTGGTTTTGGAAAACACCTTAGTTGTGTCTACTCTTATTACATTCTACACTCTTTATGCTTAGATCATAATAAAAAAAGAAAGCTATCACCAATGTCCCAAGCACTCCAGATACAAGAAATATCCTGATTCAAGCTTGAGTTGTAATCCATAGATATACACGGATGGCAATCCACGTGTACCTTTTCTAACTGGACTAACAGAGTCCACACTGAAATGGACTTTTAAATGATCAGCATCATATGTAGGTCAAATGGCTTTTATTGCCACTATTAAAGTCACTAACACAAACATATTAAGTCAAGAGGAATATATTAAGAATGATTCATTTTTAATCTTTTTTTCCTCTCTTCACCCCATTTTAATGCCATCATTTAAAATATTGTTCTTAAAGAATGTGTTGTTTGTTAAATATTGATCGAGATTGATATCAACTGGGAAGTCAGTTTTTATTAACTTGTCATAGCTATATCCTGTTTGATAAGTCTCTACCATATCTGGGGACTAAAGGGAAAAAGAAGATTGAAGGATTTAATTTCATTTTGATGACATATTATTTCTTCAGGCTTCTAGATAGCAAGTGCACAATCTGGATTGATCAGCCTTGATAACCCTATTACATTGTCTCAAGTCCAGTTCTGTCTGTTTTGGGACGGCTTGAGAGAAGAGATGAACACATTATACTGCAGACTGGCTTTGCATACTGAATATATATATATATATATATATATATATATGTATATATATATATGCCAGCTCCTGACCTCAATGAAGAATGAATATGGCTGAATGTCATCACAGACATCAGATTCACCTCCTTTTAAGTAATCTTTGATATTACTCCTTTTCACTTTTTTCTTACCATATCCTACCAAAGAAGCTTATCTTCCTCATCCTTAAAAAATATCAGTTAACCTTTCTAACCAAGGCAACCATGTCTTCACTGCTCAACTTTCTGAAAAAATGTTCTCCTCTTCCTTATCTCCTATTCCTCAGTCTCTTGCAATCTAACTTTCATACCATGCAACCAAAACTATTCATAGAAATAGCATTGACCTCTTAATCGGGAAACCAATGAGCTTTTAAAAATGCCCTTTCTTCAGCTTTTGATATACCAGGTGTTTCTGGGTATTATCCTCTCTAGGCCTTAGAAACATCACTCTATTTCTTGTCTATTTGTTTCCTTTCTTCTCTGTTTTCATATCTCCTTCCTGCTACATTCCTGATTAGAAATCATGTGGTTGCTAAATTAAAATGTAACTAAACCCCAATCTAAACCAGGAGGCTGCTGTGTATCATCGAGTGTCTCAGCTCATCAGGAAACACAAAATTACACTTACTCTTCTTCAGGATTTTCCTGCATTCTGGATTTATTGGAGGAGCATTTGGTCTTGATAAAGCATTGGAAAGGACCTCCACTATGCAGCGGGTCACCTGGGGAAAAGAGATAATTTCGTTGTTAGCAGAATTGTATATAGTCTAAGGTGCCGTCAAAAAAAGGCATCTAAGGGGCAGAGATCATGTCATGTATCATGTACTTATGCAGTATACAGCACACATAGAATTACAGATATTACAACCAGAAAGAACTTAGTGACTCTTATAGCAACAATATGGATCTATAATAGGATTTATTTCTAAAGCAATATACCCTAAAATGTCAATACAATTTTGCTTCATCATAGGACAGAGCTGAAACACCATATGATGACCATATAATGAAATTTTGATGTTGATAATAAAATAAATAAGCATGTGAATCTAAGAGAAATATGGCTGTTGATATTTAGAATAATTGGTAAATATTTATTAAGTGCCTTTTATGTGTAATACATTTGTACTAGGCACCATGGGAAATACAAAGTAAAAGTGATGGTTTCTGTAGTTAAGGAGAATAGAGACTTTGGAGATAATTACATATATACACTGATAATTTAAGCAGATTTAGGGCCATCTGGACAAGAAGCTTTATTGGGAATACTTGCAGAAAATCTAGTGGGTCTACTCAAAAGATAATTAGATGAAAGGGAATTAAGTAGACTATCATTCTTCTGAGTCATTTAATCATAGGAATATAGATTTTGAAGATGGAAAAAGTTGATAAAGAGGCAGCTAGATGGCTCAGTGAATAGAGAGCCTGTTATGGAGATGGGAGGTCCTGAGTTAAAATCTGGCTTCATACACTTCCTACCTATGTGAATTTGGACAAGTCACTTAACTCCAATTGCCTAGCCCTTTCCACCCTTCCGCCTTAGAATCAATACTTGGTATAGATTCCAAGATGGAAAGTAAGGGTTTTTATAAAAAGAAAAAAATTAAGTTGATGAAACTGGGTTCCAAGTAAAGTTAAACAACTTGTTCAGGGTCATCTGACTCTTAAATGGCAGGATCAAGACTAGAGCTCAGGTCTTCTGAGTCATATCCAACTTTCTTTCTATTATAACAAGAATGTTAAGTGCCAAATTAAAGAAAAATAAGAAACATAATTAGAATTCAGAGGAAAAGGAAATTCTTGGGTCTAGAAGTCTAGGTGGGTAAGGCTTCCTAAGAAAAATAAAATGAGCTCAGATTTGAATGGGTAGCATTTCAATAGAGGGAAGGAAGAGGAGAATAAAGAAATATTTTTCTGAACTTCTCAAGGTGAATGCCTTTACTTTTTTGGGGGGGTTATCATAGTGTAACCAGGCATAAGGTAGCTCAAAAGAAGGTGTTGCTTGGAGGAGTGATGGAAGCAAAAAAATAAAAAGTATCAATGAAACAGGAAAGTAAAAGACAGAAGGAAGTTCAGAAGGTGATATAGATAAGCAGGGCAGTGTTGTTACCAATACTCTATTAAATTTAATATATACTTTATAACTTTTTATTACTTAATTATTTTAAATAGCTCTTACTTTTTATCTTAGTAATAACTCTAAGATAAAAAGACAAGGGCTAGGCAAATGGGATTAAATGGCTTTCCCAGTGTCACACAGCTAGGAAGTATCTGAGGACAGATTTGAAACTAAGTCCTTCTGATTCCTCAATTCTATCCACTCAGTCACCTAACTTCCCTTAATATATACTTTATAAAAAAGAAATTATGTATATATAATAGAGATTTGTGGTTTCCTATACAATCCTTTTTTCTCTTCCTCTGTATATGCAGATATTCAAGTTTATTGATACTTGTCTAATTTATAACTTAAAAAAAATTAAATTTGGGGGCAAAAGAAGTGCATGTGGTCTTGACTAAATTTGAAAGTATTTGGTTCAGAGTATACCAGAGGAGAATTACTATGTGACATTGAGATTTCTTTCATTGTCCAACTGGGCCACCACCACATCTAGGACTGTACTGGGGGAGCACCAGAGAAGAAGGCATCCATCTCTCTCTCCAAGTCCTAGAACTTTGATTCTGAAAAGGCCAAGACCTCCAAGTGACAGAATTAGTTTTAGAACCCTACTCCTCCAAATACCTGGCATTTATTCTGTGTATAATTGTATGTGCACCATGTTTTCTTCTCTGATAGGGTGTAACTCCTTTAGAGTAAAAATGGTTTCATTTTTTATTTTTCCTTCTCTAATACCTAGCACAGCACCTAATATACAGTAGGTACTTAATTCGTGATTATCAAATAATTGATTCAGAAATTTGTAGCAAACAATGAAACATTTTTTTAAAATCATAGGAAATTTCACAACTGAAAACAGCAAGTGGTTTTGGCATCACATTAATGGTGGAGTTGGAGGAAGACGGAAAGGGAAGAGATAAAGTGCTACTATTTAAGAAAAGCTATATTAGAGAGCTAAAACTAGGAGATAGGGAGTGAGAAGGGGAAAAGGGAATTCTAGAATTATATTTTAAACTATTATTTTAACTTACCATCTCTTCTATATGGTCCCCTTTATCCACTGGCATGGAATTGACAGCTTTGGAAGTGAGAAGATAAAGAGAAAGTTATATGAATTGATTTTAAAAAATCCAAACTAAAATAAATGAACCAAAATTCACATTTCCAGCTCTCCATTAGATTAGATGATCATAACTCACATTCCCATACCACTGTAAAGAATACCATGTGTTTTCCTACCTATAACCCTGTGTGGTAGGCAATGCCCCCCTTTTATAGGTGACAAAACTGAGGCTCAGGGAAATCAAATGATTTACTCATGGTCACAAAGTGTTGGAGTTATGACTCAAATCCAAGGCTCTTGTCTATAAATTGTATGATCTTTACACTATGCTTTCTTTCATGACAGAAGGCAAGAACTGAAGCTTTCCCTGATGTTGAACAAATTCTCATGAATGTCTTAGATTTCAGGTTGACTTCTGCATTAGCCTTGCCTTCCTTCCTTCTTTCCTTCCTTCCTTCTTTCCTTCCTTCCTTCTTTCCTTCCTTCCTTCCTTCCTTCCTTCCTTCCTTCCTTCCTTCCTTCCTTCCTTCC